>NC_058189.1:21814107-22114107 GCF_907165205.1 Coccinella septempunctata | reverse complement strand
TTACTATTCCGACAAGCTATCCTATATACAGGTCTAATTTTTGGTAGAGGTAATCTACAGGGTCCAAGGTATGTCCCCTTATATTAATCTGACACGCTCGAGTAAATCCGGAATTTCTCTCTTCGGCTCCCCAACTATTTGAATGCGCTGAAATTCCTTGCTCTTATCAGGAGTGTCATCCTGAAGACCTTCAATAATGTATTGAATCGATTCACAACTGAATACTTTCGTCTATCAATGTACGTCTCAATTGACAACTTCCTAGCCTACCTATTTTATATCATTGGAATTCCTTCGCATCAATCCTCCAGAATTTGATAGTTGAATGCTCCCATGAAAAAGCAATTATTCAAGTTCCATCTCAACCTTGGATTGATCAACACATTCTGAAGCTAATACGCCACAAAAAATCAATATGGCAGCGTTTCCAACGCCGAAAACGGATGGAGGACTACAACGATCATCGAAGATTCTGTAATTTTTTTTCTTCTTTCATAAAAAACCACAAAAAGTTTTAAGAATCTAAATTAGTTAGTTCAAGGGATAAGAAAAGTTCCTTGAATATGTTAGATCAACCCTCAACTCTAAAGTTGACACTCCACTTGTTACAAACTCCACCGACCAACCGTGCTCCGGTCCCAAAGAATTTGCAAATGTGCTGGCGGATTATTTTGCCTCCTCCTTAACCAGGGGATGTACCAATTTCCCTACACCGACGGGTTCATATAATTCTTCGGAAATCATAGACATAAGTTTTCTTCTCTCGGTTGTTGAAGCATACCTTTCTGCCCTAAATGCCAACTCCTCGCCAGGTACTGATAGTTTCTCTGCCAAGTTTTTGAAGCAATGTGCCAAACCCCTTTCATACCCCCTCTCCCTCCTGTTCATTCGATCGTTTGAGACGTCTCGCTTGCCTTCAACTTGGCGAAGTGCATTGGTGACACCTATCTTTAAAAAAAGAGACAAGAGTAATGCTGCCAATTACCGTCCCATAAGTTTGGTCCCAATCATATCAGAGGAAATCATTAATGAAGGAGTCCTTCATTTCGCCCTTGAAAGCCGCCTTTTACCTGACAGTCAACACGGTTTCCTACCAGGTCGTTCGGTCGTTACCAACCTTCTTGAGTGCCTCAATTTCTGGTCAAAATCCCTGGACAAGTCCCATCCAGTTGACGTAATCTATTTGGATTTTTCAGGAGCATTCGACCGTGTACTTCATAGGCTCTTCCTCCACAAGGCAAAGCATGTGGGGATCCCTTCTCTGTTGGATCGAGGCATTTCTCACCGATAGAGTCTTCCAAGTTCGGGATGGCAAATCTTTGTCTTCACCGAGGCCAGTTTTAAGCGGCGTTCCGCAAGGTTCTGTATTGGGACCTCTTCTTTTCCTCCTCTTTATATCCGATTTACCTAAGATCCTGAAATCAAACTGTTCTCAATTTGCCGATGACACCAAATTGTACGGATTCCCTACCAATGCCACTGGAGAACTTCAGGAGGACTTAGAAACGTTGAGCAGTTGGTGCCGGGAGTGGCAGTTGCCCCTCAAAAAGGAAAAATGTGCTGTTTTACACCTAGGTTCCCTCAATCCCCGACATCAGTACCATCTAGACAGCATCCCCATAAACACCTATAGCAGTCATTGTGACATTGGTGTGATTATTACTCTTATTATTAATCTCAGCTGGTGCGACCACATTGTCTCCATTGCGAATAGGGCTTAAAGATCTCTGTTCATGATACAGAAGGCCTTCAACAGATTCGAGGCCTCTACATGTGCTGCCCTATTCAAGATTTATGTCCGCGCCATCTTGGAGTTTGCTGGCCCTTTATGGTGTCCAGTACTGAATAATGATTTGGTCCTGTTGGAGGGTATCCAACGCCGAGCTACGCGCCTGCCATATGGGATTGTGCGTCCGAGCTATGAAGAGAGATTATCCATCATGAAATTACCTTCGTTCACAGGAACTATAGAGGAAAACTATTCCTGTGCTCTGCCTGAACTATCCCCGCACATTGAGAGTAGAGTAGCCTAGCGAAGCATAGGGAAGCGATAGACGCATATTGCACGTATACTTCATTCAATTTTTTTTTAGCAGTCGGTTGGCCATGGAAATTTGACACATTTCACTCTGTATAGTAGGAAAATGTGGGGTTCTGAAGCTTGTCAAAACATTTTTGGGTTTTAAATCAACACTATGTTGCCCGTTCTACGTAAAAGTTTCTGTTATTACGTACTTTATCACAATGTCGAATCTCTTCGGAAAATATGTGACGAACATTGAAGTTCATACAAACTGATTGAAGGCAAACCAAATACAGTTATTTGCATGGAAAATACAAGAGATCCGTATCATATCATAATATGCACTAGCTTGATGAGAGTTAATGTTCGTTATCTTCTTTGGCTTACATCATTTGTAGATTTCAAAAATATTAACCCGAAGATGAAATGCATGTGATGCAGTGGTTGGGAATGGGCATCTCACGAAGGAATTAACAGATAATTACAAGAATGTTAAATTCTTCAACAAAAATCATCTTGCATCAATATAAGTAAAAGGAATTGAAGGAAGTTTCAAGTTAAGATGAACCTTTGAACAAAAATTTCACAGGAATAAACAAGTAACAGGGCAACTTGCACGTATTTGTGGCTATTCATCTTATTACATTGATGTAATAATAATAATTAGGTATTTATTAGTACCTTGAGACATTTACATTGTATAGGACAAGTCAAATGAAAAATAGAAAAATCCATTTTAGGGAACTAATTCTCCGATGACATTTATCGAAAATCCTGTAGTAAACTTTTCGCATTAATTCACTCAAACAAATGCCAGCACTTTTTTGGGTCTCCCAATAGAAGCAAATTCTTTGTCATCCTCTTCATTCACAATCTTTCTGATTGTGGAAATATCCAGCTGAAATATAAGTCGTTTAGATTCAGATGAAACATTATATAAATTCTCTTACATTGAATATGTTCGCTACCGTCTGAAGTATTTTGGATTTTAGAATATCAGGGTATAACTATTTGAATGAGCGGACCTGAATTCTAAATAGCACTTCCTGAAACCCTGTCTCTTTTTTCAATCACTTTCGGCATTTTCGTAATAAACATTGATATTAGTTGTGGCAACGGCGTTATGACATTAACGACATTTCATGAGTGCCAACCTAACTTCGTTCTAGTTGCAAAAACTTGAGAAAATTATTTCATGGCCAACCGACTGCTGAAATAAATTTGAATGAAGTATAGGTAGATATACTTCATTCAATTTCATTTAAGCAGTCGGTTGGCCATGGAAATTTGACACATTTCACTCTGTATAGTAGAAAAATGTGGGGTTATGACGCTTGTCAAAACATTTTTGGGTTTTAAATCAACGCTATGTTGCCCGTTCTACGTAAAAGTTTCTGTTATTACGTATTTTATCACAATGTCGAATCTCTTCGGAAAATATGTGACGAACTTAATTGAAGTTTATACAAACGTATTGAAGGCATACCAAATCCAGTTATTTGCATGGAAAATACAAGAGATCAGTATAATACCATAATATGCACTAGCTTGAGGAGAGTTATCTTCTTTGGCGTACATCATTTGTAGATTTCAAAAATATTAAGCCGAAGATGAAATGCATATGATGCAGTGGTTAGAAATGTGTATCTCCCGAAGTAATTAACAGATAATTACAAGAATGTTGAATTCTTCAACAAAAATCATCTTGCATCAATATCAGTAAAAGGAATTGAAGGAAGTTTCAAGTTAAGATGCAACTTCACCGTTGAACAAAAATTTCACATAAATAAACAAGTAACAGGGCAACTTGCGCGTATTTGTGGCTATTCATCTTAATAAATTGATGTAATAATAATAATTAGGTATTTAGTAGTACTTTTTTGGGTCTCCCAATAGAAAAATTCTTTGTCATCCTCTTCATTCACAATCTTTCTGATTGTGGAAATATCCAGCTGAAATATAAGTCGTTTAGATTCAGATGAAACATTATATAAATTCTCTTACATTGAATATGTTCGCTAGCGTATGACTTATTGTGGATTTTAGAATATCAGGGTATAACTATTTGAATGAGCGGACCTGAATTCTAAATAGCACTTCCTGAAACCCTGTCTCATTTTTCAATCATTCAATCACTTTCGGCATTTTCGTAATAAAAACTGATATAAGTTGTGGCAACGGCGTTATGACATTAACGACATTTCATGAGTGCCAACCTAACTTCGTTCTAGTTACAAAAATTTGAGAAAATTATTTCATGGCCAACCGACTGCTGAAATAAATTTGAATGCAGTATAGTTGCTTCTGTTCCTTTTGGTTAGTTTCTTACAAAAATTTGTATCCAGTCGTTCAGGTAAACGTACTTTCCGATTCGGAGTCAGATTCGGAAATAGCAAAATATTTTATATAGTTTGTCCAAAAGGCATAATAAATCAATATGAAAAAGTGATTATTTAAGGAAAAGAATTACTCGTAGGGAAATCAATGTATTGAAAGAATTAAGTAATAATCAAATGAGAATATATTTTCGAGTAATAAACAACAGCTGGAAGAACTACATGAGTTGATTTAAACTAAAATACAAGGAAGAGATTGTACTGCACAACAGCCTATGTAAACTGAAGTAAAACTCACAGTATGTTTGAGGTATGAACACTTTCATGCAAAAATGATCCATTCTGATGATATATAGAATTTCCGAAGTAGTTTAGAAGAGAAAACCTCTTCAGAAGAAACTGTGCGCACTCCACAACCGACGCAGATCACGGTACTCTGTTACTACGTCGCCTTTGCTCTGCTACATCCAATATGCGGCGTTCTATTTGATTGCATTCGTTACAAAATCCTCTACTAGGCTGGGCTCTGCTGTACTGTGATGGACTACCCTCAATGTGCGGGTAGCCTAACAGGGTGTTTTGACTGTGGAATGGTTTGCCATCGACGGTAGTGAACTCGGTGTCGGTTAATGCCTTCAAAAACAATTATGACAGTTTGTGCCGCCGCGTACGCCGGTAATACTCGTGACAGTGGAAATGTATATGTGTGTATGTGTGTTTTTTTTACCTTGATACACTTTTTCTTCCAATTTTCATTTATTGATGTATTCTAGATTTTACTCAGAATGAATATGTTAATTTTCTTGAGTGTGGTAGGCCTGGCCCTAACTCTGTATTTTATTGAATGAATAAAAAAACTTCAATAAAATCATTGGAAATAGTTATTTTCCTATCAAGTGCGGAAAGTGATACTTGCCCGCACGAAACTGCCGTTGCCCGAACGATGCGAAGCAGAGTTCGGGTAAGCAGTTGAGTGCGGGCAAGACACTTTCCGCAAGAGTTAGGAACAATATTTTTTCTACAAGCGCTTGAAATATATAAATATATCAATTGCACGATACAGATCATATCTCATTTGATTAATTCATATAAAATGACAGAAGTAATTCTGCATGTCGTTACCATGGGTTACTCATCGTTGACGTTCGGTGCATAGAGAGACATGATAGAATTTAATTTATTCTATAAGATTTGCGTGCGGGAAAAACGCCTGCTAATCCATTCTCGCACGCAAATGCGTGCGGGAAAGAAATAGCAGGCGTTTTTCCCGCACTCTTTGGGAAAGTGACTCTTTGCAACTTGGAATGCGTGCGGAAAAAAGGTTGAACGCGCACGCTTGTAGAAAAAATATTTATGGCGAGTTTTATGTGAAATAGTGGATATGAAAAGAATTCGATTTAATATCATCGAGTGAAGAGACAGAGAAGTGCTCAGTATCTTTCATATGCTACACTAAAAGAAATTGCACTGACTTTGAATATACTAGAAAATACGGGGACTAAAAATCGTAGAAGATTCGTATTAGGTCTCATTTTTCTTAAAAATAATTTCGCAATCAACATCAACAATTTTTTTTTTGAAATTAATACGTCTACCGTAAAAACAGATGGCGCTAAAGATTGTTATTCGAGTAGGCTATCTATTCTCAGTTCAATCAATCTTTGATTCAGAAATGCAGAGGTTTTATGGATTTCGATTTGGGAACCGAGTGACTGTCAAATTGTTATTTGGATAGTCGAAGTTTTATGAAACCTGCTGTGAGAGTTTTGTTTATTCATTTATCAATTTGTATATTGTGTGCATAGATTAAGGTGGAGTAGATAGGAAACTCTCACAATATTTTGAAACATTGTTCACCGCGACCTCTGGTGGACTGGGGTGAAGCTTGAGAAGATCTGGTTTTGAAAAAAAAGCTGGGTGTTGTCAAACAAAAAAAACGAATTCAATTTCTGTGCTTTCAGTCTGTTCTCCATACATTGCAGGAAATTCGAATTGTCCATGTGAACACAAGAAAACTACTTGACAATTTATTCTTATCAAATAATATAAACACCAATGTACTGGTGAAGAAATATCAGTAGTTTAGAATTTTTCTGATACGAATAATTTATCACAGTACTATTCTTTCATTCGCATAATTTTCAAAGTAAAAAACCGATTAATGCAAAGGAAAAAATATGGATAATATGGCTTCCTTTATTGTATTATTTTATTGATTGCATGGATCAACAAGTAATAAAATATATTTTATGTTCAACTGCATTATAAACACTTTATTTATGAATTCGTTTAGAGTCCACAATTGACTACTTTATTGTACGCCACTTTATTGGACTCAACTGTCACTATCATTCTGTCAAGTAAATATACTATATGTAAACAACACTTTAATCAAGGAAGAAGAATTGAACTTCGACCTAAAAACAAAATCATGAATTACTATTCTAAACATTAGTGTGATAGTGAATATTAAAAACACATTCTTTGTTATCATGAAAATCCGGGTGCACGTGCGAGTGTACGAGTGTGTATGCTCGTATAGTGTGAGGGGTGAAGCACCAGCCCGGCGCGTCTCCAGGTGGCGGATAGGAGGACGGCCTCTAACGATGATTTCATTTGAGGAGGAGGCCAGCAGGGAAATAAAATCGGCTCGTTGTGCTTAAAATCTCAACTGGCAGCCTTTTAAATACCTTGCCGCGGACTTCTCCTGTCCCGGCTGTAGTGTCGTGGCCAAGGGATTGCACCAGGAATACGATGCCAGATGGGATCTCGAGCTAACCTCAGGACCATCCTGTTACATCAACGCTTCTTGGCTGTCTGTGGTCATGTCTCGCGGGCCAATGGAGTGGGGGGGTCTTGGCTTAAACACCTGGACCAAGATGAAACAACCTCATCAAAAATTCTAAATCCAAGACGGGGAACCAGGTCGAAGGATGCGTGGCTAGATAGAAGACTAGTCCCAACTGGTTTCAACCTTGGAGCACCGGGGGGAACTCCATTGTATTAACCCCCTACCTCTGCAAGCGGCCCACACAGCATGGAATATTGCAGTGAAAAATTTCAAAATATTCTCAAGAAAGATTTCATTGAAATATTTATGAAAGATTTCGAGAATATTTACGGCAAGAAAGTTTTCGCAAGATTGGCAGAATATTTCAATGATATGTAATAAATGTTTCATGAAATATGACTTCATAAGATTCATTAATATTTCATGAAATAATATTCTACGAAATTTTTATGACAGCTTTTGCAATATTTCAGAAGAATAAATATCCATAGGAATCAGAATATTTGTGAGAAATATGTCTTAAATTTTTCAAAAAATATTTGCAGGAATATAAACTAAATATTTCTAATTCGTCTACATAATACATTGAAAAAAACCTTAAAGTAATATTTCAGTGGAAGATTTTCGATGAAAAGCTGAAAGTGTAAAAATTATATCAATTTTCATTCCCGACATCTTACTGAATGCTCTTTGAAAGATTGGCTGGCCAATAATTCGTATAAAGATCGCTTATATGTATGAAATATTTTGTCTTCCAAAGTACCTATAATGCAACTGAACATTTCATTAACGTTTCAAGTAATACTACAATAAATATTTCAGAATCGCTCCAGAATATTTCTTTGCAATATTTCTGAAAGATGAAGTGGAAGCCCAAATAAATTGTTAATATTTCATGAAATATTTCAGGAAGTGATATTTTGATTTCACTGAAACGTTTTCATATAAGAATTCATTTATTTAAATAAATATATATGAAATACTGCAGGAATATTTCAACACATCTCCGGATTTTTGTGCGGAATATTTTAGGTTATATGTTATATCCGTGAAATATTCTACTGACTTTTTATTTAATGTTTTGTCGTTAGCATCCCTCTTGTTTTTTTTTTTTTTTTTTGTGTAGCAGGGGGAAAATCTGCAAACAGACGAACACACCCTCTCCTGAGGGGGAACAGTGTGGGGATTCTCACTCTCTGAGCTCGAGACCCACTAAAAACCCTTAACTGCTTCTTCATAGGTTCCGGGCATTTTGCCTATTAACCAGTTGACTCTTATGGTTTCTGGACTCTCACACGATCGTAGTCGTGTTGATATTTGTATGCTGCCTATAGCTTTTATAGGTTAAGCTCTTCTTTGGTTACATTTAAATCCTTAACTGATCTCTGGGTCTTCGGTGGTAGGTTCTTGACCTTCTAGCTTCTTCCGTTGGATCGTAGTCGACCAATCTTCGTAGTTCCTCATTTGGATGTTGTTTGGCTTTGTCGAATATCCTTTCCGCCTTTCTCTTCATAAATTCTGTAACTGGTTCCCATTCCAAGTCCTTGTAGATTTGTTTGTTCCTAACAAACCAGGGTACGTCCATCGCCATTCTAAGGAGTTTATTCTCAGTGGCCTGTATTTTCTTGATGTGGGTCTTGGCTGCGAAGCCCCATGCCGCCGAACCATATGTGAGTTGTGGTCGCGCAATTGTTTTAATCATCGTCAACTTGATGTTCTTATTCATATGACTTCTTCTGCCTATGAGTGGATAAAGTTTCCTCATTGCGGCTTTTGTTTTATCAACTGCACATTTGATGTGGTTTTTCCATGTAAGTCCTCTGTCAAGCGTCACTTCTAGGTATGTTGCTTCATTTTTCCATTCAATCTCTTCTCCATCAACTTCAAGGTTTTCTTCCATCCCCAATCTTCTCTTTTGCAGTAATATTGCTTGAGTCTTTCTTCCATTAATTTGTATTTTCCATTTGATGCACCATTTGAGTAATTCATCTATGGCTTCCTGCAGTCTCCGGTGTATGATCTCTGGGCGTCGATGTCTGAACGCTATTCCTGTGTCATCTGCGTACAAGGTGAGCATATTTCTAGCATTCTTCGGGATATCATAGACGTATATTACGTAAAGCAGAGGTCCAAGTACCGATCCTTGAGGCACTCCCGCTTCTAATTGTCTGGTTTGAGAGGTTGCTCCATCTATTTTCACATAAAAGTTTCTATTCCTCAGATAGTTCCTTAAAATCTTGCACAGCTTGGTCGAATATCCTGCTTTTTTCATCTTGTAGATTAGGCCTTCGTGCCATACTCTATCAAAAGCTCTCTCGATATCCATCAGAACTAATCCTGTGGCCTGTTTGGTCTGCATTCCTTCGGTGACGTATTCTATGAGCCGTAGTAATTGGAGTTCAGTCGAATGTTCTCGTCGAAATCCAAATTGTTCAGGTGGAATTATCTTCAACATTTCTGTTTCCTCATTCAGCCTTTTAGCGATAACCCTCTCGACGATTTTTCCTAGTGCTGATAGTAGGCTGATTGGTCTATAATTTTGAGGAAATTTCCGTTCCTTTCCAGGCTTGTTGAAAACTATCATTTCTGCAGTTTTCCATCTCTTTGGGTAGTATTCGGTCCTCATCACTCCGTTTGTTATATTCGTCAAGACTGCTATTCCTTTTCTAGGCAATTTCTTCAACATATAATTCGTTATCTTATCTTCTCCCGGCGCTTTCCTGTTTTTCAATTTCATTATGATCTCTTTGATTTCTGTTGGTGAAGCCGGGTTTGGAATGGTTTCGGTTTCCGGTGGTTCCATCATCAGTTCTTCGTTTGCCTCCACTTCTTCTTCTAGATCTTCATTGTCATCATCATTTCTGTAATTTATTCTGGGTTCTCTCTCAATTGAGTCGGCCAGTGCTTCGGCTTTCTCAAGTCTCGTATATACCATTCCGTTTGCTCCATGCAGTGGAGGTATAACTGTCCGTTCTCGTCGTAAGCGTTTTTGCATTTTCCAAGCCGAGTGATCTATTGTATTCAGTTCCCTTAATCTCTGGTGCCATCTGCTATTACGCAGTTCTGTTAAAGCATTTTTCAATATCTGGCTATGCTTATTCAGTTTCTTCTTGTCTTCTTCTCTTTTTGTTGTTCTGTAGATTTTTCTGAGTCTTCTGTTCTTTTTTATAAGTTCCTTTATATCCCTTGGCGTATCTCCGTGTGAATGTTTCGGAATTGGTTTCCTTATTCTCTTGGTGCTTTCTTCATAGGCTTCTTTTATTTGATTTTCCAATTTTTCAACTGCTTCATCTAATTCATCCCGGATGTTTATTTGGGGAATTTCCGTGATTTTCTCCTGAAGTAAATTCTTATATTTCTCCCAGTCTGTGCGATCCTTGGTTTGTGTCTCTTCTTCGTTTCTTGGGCCATGTCCCACTATGAATTCTATGGGATTGTGGTCTGAAGTTCCGTCTTCTATTGTATCAATGCTGATTTCTTCAGTGATGTCTTTCATTACGACAATGTCCAGTACATCAGGTAGTCCATTTACTCTTGGTATGTAGGTCGGTATATCAGGTCCTATTACAACTGCATCAAGTTTTTCAGCATAAATCTTCAGTCTTCTCCCGTTGGTATTTTCCACTCTACTATTCCATTCCTGCGATTTGCAGTTGAGATCACCAATTATGATTTTAGGGTGTCTTCCTTCTAGTAGCATTTTTAGATCCTCTTCCAGCATGTCCTTATCCGGTGATTTATAAGTTGAAATAATCTTCACTTGTCCTCGATTAGTATTCACAATAATCGATATTGCTTCTACTTCTTGTCCATTGAATATTTGGTCGAAATGGTGATCCATATTCTTTCTAGCCAGTATAGCAACGCCACCTGTGCTGTTAGGTCTATCATTTCTGTAGATATCGTAATTGGGAAATGCTATCCGAACGTTGGCGTTAAGTCTTGTTTCTTGGAGAGCTATGACATCCGGTCTCTTCTCTTCAATCAGTTCTTCGAATTCTGATCTGCGGGCTCTCAATCCTTCGACGTTCCAAGAGACAATTATGAGATTGTTCTTTATCGTCGTATCAGCCATTAAATATTCTTAATAATTTGCTGCATCTTCTTCTCAATCTCTTTCTCCAGATTGTGCATCATCGTGCTGAGGAGTTTTTTCGTGAACTTATCTAGTTCCTCAGTGATTCCAGAAATTCCTTTCCTGGTTTCGGCTTTTTTGACGGTTTTTGACTTTTCCTTCTTTTTCTCTGGATTCTCCGTGTCTTTGACCACTTTGGTTGCAAACTTCCGAAGAGTTTTGGGATGGCCTCGGTGTATTTTGTGTTGGCCTCGAGCTGGTCTGGTTCGATCTTGGCGATCTCTTGGTCTTTTTAGTGACCAATTTCCATTCGCTACATCCCTTGTAGCTGGCTGGATGTCCTTGCTCTCCGCAGAGAACACAAGAGGCATTTCGCTCCTCGTTCTCCCTGGTAAGCGTACACTCCTTGGAGCTGTGATTACCGGAGCATTTCACGCACCTCCATGGAAAAGTGCACTTACTTTGGGCATGTCCATATCGCTGACAGCGGTAACATTGTCCAGGCCCAATCGTCCTTCTCTTAGGTTCAACAACACAGTTCATGTTGTAGAGCCTTTTCACCTCGAAGATATCCTTATTCTGGGTTTTAACCAGCAATAAGGGCATCGGCTGTTTTGTTTTATTTGAGGTCATCCTTATGACCTCAGCATCGACGATCCCTTGATCCTTGAGGTCGTCAAGGATCGTCGGGATATCTGCATCCAGCGGTAGGTATCTCACTACCGCGTATATTTTCTTTTCTTCCTCCCGTTGAAGAGTGTAAAACTCCCTATTTATTTTATGAAGGAAGTCCGTCATCCTTCTATGATCATCGGCGCTTTGTGGGACGATTCTTATACCGTCCTTTACTGTCGTCGCTCTTTGGTATTTAATACCGTTTCGCATTAACGCGTTCGAAATTGAAGTCCATTCGGACGTACCTCTCAGGGTCACAGGGGGGATTTTTTCTTTTCTCTCCACTGGAGTGGTTTTCTCTTGGTCTGGGGTTTCCAAGACTCTTTTCTTGTTTGTATCTTCATTTGACGAGGAGCTATCCTTTCTCACTCTTTTGGCGGGTGGGGAAATTTTGGTTTGAGGGGTTTTGACCACCTCCATCTTCTGTTTTTGAACCGGTAAGTTCACTTCTTGGACATTTTTCAAAATAATGTTCTTCTTGAGTGCTTTGGAGTAACTTTCCTTATTTCCCTCCTGCAACTCGAGCCTCTCCCTGAGATTTTTAATCTCAGCAACTAAGCTAGATACGCATCTATCTAACTCATTCACCCTCGCTTTCAAACTTGCGTTCTCCTCTCTCAAAATATCGTGTTCGCACACGACATTAGCGATTTCTGGCGCGTCTTCTTCCATTACGGAATCGCAGTCCGAATGGTCAGACATTTTAGAATCTAATTAATAATTACTTTGCTACTCAAAGAAATTGGAAATAAAATTTTTCAAGACAAAAAAAAAATGGTTAAGTTATATATTTTCTATACTATGAGAAAAATAAATCGACTCACCAGTGATATCCGTGGAACCAGCGATCTTGGAGGTGATCTGGACTCTACACTGAACACACTGAATTTGAACGACTTTCCGCTCTATAACGCATACACTTATAGAACTTACAAAAAACTTCGGAAGTTTCGTAGACGGAATCAAAAATTCCGTAGCTTCGCTAGTGTCAACTTTCACTTCGACTTTCTCTTTTACAACACGAGAGATGACGTATCGCACTGCATCGCTAGTGTACACTTTCACTTCGACTTTCTCTTTTACAACACGAGAGATGACGTATCGCACTGGTATCATTCAACACATCTACCTGCTTCAACGTCTCGAGGTTGACTCGTTCCCTCTTGTCTAAACTCGATCCCTCTTGTCTAAAGTTACTGTCTTTTTAATGTGTGAATATGCTATTATATTCTCGGCTTATGGGCTCCGCCCCGTTATTAATACAGCGACTAGAGGCAAGGCATGCTTAGACAATGTCTTTACCAACGTTGATAACTGCTCGGGAGGTGTTGTTGATTTGGGATTCTCTGACCACAGTGCTGTAGAGACTAATTATGATTTAGAGGGCAATTTGAAAACTGCGAGTAAGATTACAGTGTGTCAACCTATCACTCAGCAGGGATTATATATGCTCAAATTCTTAGTTCGTGATATATGTTGGGATTTCATTGATTGTGAGGATATCAGTATTGATGAAAAATTCGAAATGTTCATTACACTGTTGAAAAACTGTGTAGATTTGGCATTTCCACAAAAGAGATATAAACATTCTGTTGATACGTTGCCAATTTCATGGTTCAATGATGGTTTGAAAAAAATGAGGTCATTGTTACAGTTTTATAGGGAAATAGCAACAATTGATAGGTCACCAAAAGTTAAAAATATTTATAAAGATTATCAGAAGCTATATCGAGCTGAACTTAAAAAAGCTAAAAAGGAATATAATGATAATTATCTCCAGAAACGAAACTACTGTCCTAAAGCGATTTGGAACTTAGTGCGAAATAGTACTAACTTATCGAATAAACGGGATAAGAGTGATACCCGGCTTTCTCCTGATGAACTCAATGATTTTTTCATCAAGGTGCCTGAAAAGATTATAAACAATATTCCGCCGACTCAGAAATCTTCTTCGGATTTCATTCGTGAATACAGTTCTGGGAGACCCAAAAAGCAAAAAGGGTGCCCATTTTGCTTTTTCCCCTGTATCTGAGGTCAAAATAAGAGATATAATTATGTCACTCAAAAATAAAAGTAGTCGAGACTTTCATGGATTCAGCAGTAAAATGATCAAAAGTTTAGTCAATGAAATAATTAATCCGTTGACAAAATTGGTCAATTATTGTATAAGAGATAACATCTTTCCAAAGATACTCAAATTTGCCAGAGTAGTTCCTGTGCATAAGAAAGGTCCAGATGACACCGTAGACAATTATAGACCTGTATCCGTAATATCAATCTTCTCGAAAGTTTTGGAAAAAGTTATGCAACAACAGCTAACAGCATATTTTGAAAGCAATCTTCTCCTCAACAACTCTCAGTTCGGATTCAGAAATTCGCGCTCCACAACATCTGCTATTGCTGAACTGATGAGAGTAATAAATGATGGTTACAGTGATGGCGAATACATTGGGGCACTTTTTTGTGACCTGAGCAAGGCCTTCGATTGTCTTTCACGAAAACAGCTTCTGGAAAAATTGAAATTTTATAAGATTGATCAAAGTGCGATTCTTCTGATCGAGTCCTTCCTCACAGACCGAAAACAGTGTGTAGAGCATGGAGGTTATATGTCTAAAATGTGTGATGTTAAGTGTGGTGTTCCCCAGGGATCAGTTCTTGGGCCCCTTCTCTTTATTATTTACATAAATGACCTTCCAAACAGTGACCACGAAGCTGACTACATCATTTTTGCCGACGACACAACGGTATTAAAAAAGGCTAAATCCATCGTACTTCTTATGGATAAGATGAATATTTCGTTCTCTGTAGTTTCAGACTGGTTTCACAGCAATCAGCTCCAGTTGAATGTAGATAAGACAAAGTTTATGTATTTTTCAATGAGAGATATGGAGGGAATAGATGCAGAGGGTCCGGTTAGGTTCCTGGGTGTTAACATTGATAGTAAATTATCTTGGAGCTCTCACGTAGATAATGTCTGTCTCAGTGTATCGTCTTATATTTATGCATTGAGGACCTTGGCTGGAGTGGTATCTAGTAGGGTATTGTGTAGTGTTTATCATGCATTTATAGGATCAAAGGCGTCATACGGAATTTTGTGTTGGGGCCATGATCCTAACGTAAAGCGACTATTTGGTTTACAGAGAAGAGCTATCAGGGTAATGAGTCAACTTGGTTACAGAGATGACTGTAGAAATGCTTTCAGAGAAAAAAAAATTCTCACACTCCCGTGTTTGTATATATTTCAATGTTTGTTATATGTGAGGTCTCATATGGGTGAATATAGGACAAACCAAGAAGTTCATGATCATTTTACACGTCAAAGAGGGCAGATATATACCGACTTCCACAGGATCAATAAAGTTAAATGTGGGGTAACGTATTACGGGCCGAAATTTTTTAATAGGCTACCCACTACAGTAAAGATGGCTACATTAGGGAAGCTTAAAATTATGGTGAAAGAGTATTTACTGCAAAAATGCTTTTACTCAATAGAGGAATACCTTTCTTGTGATTTTTCTGATTTTCAGTAGTAATATATTTTTTTGTTCATTTTTTGTTGACGTATGTATTAGCACGAATAAACTATTATTATTATTATTATATATTATTATTATTCTTTTCGCACTGGGTAGTCATTATAGTACGTCGAAAGAGCAAATAACAACAACAAAATATCTATCTGTATGAATATATTTGACGTTATAGTCTATACCTTGTTTCTTCAACAATTTATAATTTCGTCTGTAGATTTTCTATTGAAACTATATTGCATAGAGTAGCATTAATTTATATTTCATTTTATCCCCTGAATTACTTCGGAGATACTCAATTACATTCACCTACTACCCCTTTATGTATATTAAATTCATCTTTGAATTTTCGTCGTATCCTAATTAACTTTCAAATAACGCGCTATTCTCTCGACTAGACTAGTGTGCGTCGACGCGGCATTCCCAGTCCCCCCCGATAGAATCAGCAGCGATGCCAGGTTGGAGAAATTTTCCTAAGATTTATTTTCCGATGTCCAGAAATCTGTTCTATTTCATATATTACACTCATCTTCAATTACTCTAAGCCACGGTTTTACATTCTACAGTTCAGGTTCAAACCGAGTTCAAAGTTGAATCCATTGTAATTTTGGACAGTTCAGTTCTATTTTGTCATTGTCAGGCTGTCAGTTGAATTGGGTTCAACGTTGGATTCAGCTTTTATCTGTAACTGTATAACCGGCATTCAATCATTATAAGTACCTAATAAATAATTTGTGAAATAGATGAATTATTTTTAATCATATTGTCTTAGGAACTGACTTAAAATAAATAATTTCATTCCTTGGATACAAATGAACTTAACAAGTACTACTTTCAGAAGTCGATATTCTCTATATCTCTATCCGTTCTTCTCAAGGCTTGATAAAAATGAAAATCAAGAATCTAGGTAATTCAACATAGTAAAGATTTACTCTACTCTGGATACCGTATACTGGGGAATAAAATTTCTGGACCCGGCAACGCTGATCACTAGCCACTCTAGCCACCTGCTTAGTGCAGAAACGAGAAACGGCAGTACGTGAGATTTGGGTTTCATTCGAAGAAGCGCAAGCCGAACAAGGAAGCATTCATTGGTGCCATTTTGATTTTGTCGTTTGCGCGTTGTCTCGATCGTTTTGTGTGTTTGTGTGAGACTAATGTGTGTATTGATATGGATCGAAATAAATTCCAGTTTGATTACCACTTGATTCTTGGTAAGTAACTTATTTCCTCTTTAACGTTTTCCATCTACTTGCACGTGTTATTGAATCTATCCATTTGTGCCATAATGTCACCGAAATATTTGTATATGTTCATTTTTATTATTTTTCATCACAATTCAACTGTTTCACCCTAGGTCTTACCTTTCCACAACTAGGTTGAACGAGAGGTTGAATCTATTCAATGGAATTTTCGAATTAATCTTTATTCTTTTTATAATATCTATTATTGGGAGCTAATGAATTCCATGTTTTACGGATTTCTACTCGTATTTTTATTTCTTGTTATTTGTTTACCTATTAAAAATTATATCATTTGATTGAAGTTGGTATCATACTTCATACTTTGAATGTTTTGCAGTAGCTTTTGGTGTAAGGACAAAATATGAAGAAGCGACAGATGCCGAAATAATTCAGTGTTACCCATACGGATATGGTTGGATGACTTCAGATGTTGGACGGAATAAAAAGTGGGTTTTATAATTTTTTCATATCCTGAGATTTTTTGCTTTTCTTCAGTTCACCCTCAGAATAGAATGAATTTTGTGTTTCTTTTCACGACTACTTGCTGTGCGAGTTGCTTTCAAAATAGAATCTGCACTAAAATTGTTCTCGTGATGTGAATTTTTTTAGGGCTTTTATTGTTTTGTAAATAATGACTTCACTTTATAGAGTGTGAGAGTCTAACTTCAAACAAATTCTGTGAAAAAGGGCAGTTTTTTTGTTGTAAATATACTAGCACATGTTGAATTAGTATTTTTAAATGGCGCTTTCTTAAGTGAAGGAATATGATACTGTAATTTGATACATTATCGAAATTTTTTTGATTTTTTCCGAGGGGGTAGCCACTTTCGAAATCGATGTACTTTTGAAGACCGAAATCATCATCCGAAATCCCGAAATCATCATTCGAAATCCCGAAATCATCGTCGAAATCATCTTGATTTCCGAAATCAATGTACATTTTTCACATAGTGGTTATCCTCTCGATTTTTTAAGTCCATTTCTGAATGTTTTATTAAGTTACACTTAAGTATGTACCAAATATCAAAATCTTATTTCTTGTCGTTGAAAAGATATTCAACAAACATCGACTAATTCGAAAACGTGGGAATCCGATTCAATGTCACGAGGTTCTTGATAATCATTTTCTGTCATAAAAAGTTGAATAAAACTGATTAATGAGAGTAGCAGCGAAGATTAACGAGGATATTCATTAGTTTGTCGTTCTGTGGGTCACAACGTTTGTTGAAAGATCGAACAAAAGAATATTAAATAAAAACTTAATATTTGGGTGCGTATGTGTAACTGAGTAGTCATAAAAAAATGATTGTGCGCAACTTAAACCTCCGATCGCTCTGTCAGGGCATATTTACAAAAAAAAACTGCCTTCGATATACTGAATTTGTTCAAAGTTAGAGAAGTGCACTATATAATCTTCTGTTACCATCTATTTGTTCTAATAGCAAAAATCACACCGATCAGGAATTTGACAAGTTGAGAAAATATATTTCAGTAAAGTGTATCTTTTCAGTACTATAAATATTCCATACCACCAATGTAGTATCATCTAGTACTGACAGGTGCTTTATAAATAATTTTTACATCAGTTGGCGTCAATTTCGAAATTCTATGATGTTATTCAGTTCAAAACCCTCTAGTAAGGAGCATCATTCGAAGCCAAATGCTATGCAACAATCTTTAATAAAGACCCCGTATTTACTGCTGCTGAATTAATTTTCTGAAAAGTACATATTAATTATTTCTCCTCCAATTTTGCGATAGTTACCCCAATTCTTCATAGAAGAACTTTCATGACCCTAAATTGACAAAATATGAAACTTTCTGTTTCTGAAAAATCATAAAAATATATTTATTCCAGGAATGCCAGTAGCCAACGACAATTTCCGTTTCAATTATCTGCAGATCCTGATGACGAAGATAAAGGTTTCATTGATACATATTCTAATGTAGTTATTGGAAAATGAATAAATTCTTTTAACTGAATTTGATCTATTCAATACAAATATAACCTTGTTATACTATTTCAGGAATATATATATATATATATATATATATATATATATATATATATATATATATATATATATATATATATATATATATATATATATATATATATATATATATATATATATATAATGTTCCTCAAAAAAATATCTTGCGAGATCTTTGAACAATGTTTAGCAAGGGACTTCATAAAATACAAATCCTCAAAAATTTGGTATTACTTTGAAGATATGTGTTCAAAGTATTGCTCAATTCTTCGGGAACATGTATTTTATGAAGTTACTCAGCTACCCTGGCGAAATGTTGTTCAGAGAATTTGCAAGATATTTTTTTTGCATATTATTGCAGAAATGCAGATAACGCTTAATATAATTCAAAACATTTCCTAAATTTTTATGGAAATATTTCCTATTATTGCATATAAATCTTACAAAAATATTTCTAGAAAGATTCCAGCAACTTTACACAAACATCGCAGAAATATATTTCGTAACATTTCAGAACCCCTCGTTGGAAGATTTCGAAAACCTCTTCTGAAGATTTCAGGAAACATTTTCTTCAATTAGAAGAAATCTTGCGTAAATATTCCATGTAATATTACTATGATCTTTAGAAGAGATTTCACATAATGTTGTAGCAAATATTTCAAAAATCTATATAAAATATTTCAATGTGAGAAAAAGTCGGACATAACTTTATTTCATGAATATTTCAACGAAAGATTTATTAAATATTCAAAACCTTGCGTACAAATATTTCATAAATATTTGACTCTGCAGAGGTGGACCGTTCTGACCCTAGATTCTCGTGGGACCTATTATGGACGGAAAGAGAGAAAAACAAAAAACCACTGGAGAAGAGGTGGAGAAACCCTCCACCTCCACATCCGGGCACTTTGAAAAGGGGAAGATCAAAAGACCAAATAAAAATCGGCTGCCATTTGAGTTGCCCAAGTTGGGAGAACCGGGTGGCAGAGATGACCCACTGAGGAGAGGACTCAGTGGTGCAGGGGTGCGAAGGTACCTGCGACACCTCCATCAGGGCCTTGCACCTGAGGAGGCAAGGAAGCAAGCTCTTTCGCACTCAACCCCGTGGGTTACACCTACGGGCAAACAGAATAAAAGAGGTCCGGAGCTTATAACACCTCCGATGCGGCCCCTATCAAAGAGGCAGAAGACAGCTGTAGCTAAGACCGGGCAAGTCACTGGCTATGCAGAAGCTGTCAAAGCTGAGAAAACCTCCAGGGTTGGAATCTTGCACAAGGACTACCCTAAGGCTACCCTGGAGGCAGAGCAACTTCCCTCCCTGGAAGATATCCTGGTGGAGGAGATGTGCCAGAGCCAGGAAAGGGGGATCCACTTTACTGGCCCTCATTGATGCTGGTCGATTGTGGAGCCCAGGGATCTGCGGAATGGATCATAAAATCAGTTCCGCAGCTGAAATCTTGGAAGGGACCCGAGTTGGTGGTGATAAGGGGAGACGACATCCCCAAGCCCACCAACATTACGGTATTCTTTCCAAGAAGCCAAGAAATGGAGCCTGCGACGATCCTCAGACTCGTGGAAGCTCAGAACTCCAACCTCAATATTGGGGCATGGAGAATTCTGAACTCCAGGAAGGAGGGCAAGGGAACACTCCTCAGGATTGGGATTGATCCCCAAACAGAAGAAACCCTGAAGGCAGGGGGATGTTGCCTAAACTTCCGGTTTGGGCGCAGTCCAGTCTCAGGGTTAAAGAGTAAGGATGTCCTTGTGGAGGGTTCGGTGGATGTGGAGATGCCCTCCACATGGCTCTGCCGGGGCGCCTATGGCGGCGGAGATTCCCTCTGCCGCCCTGGCGGCTGGGCGTAGCTGTCAGCTGTCCGTGAGTGCCTTCTCGGATTCCGAAAGGGAAGAACACCGTGGAGAATCGGAGGAGGAACAGGAGAAGATGGAGGAGGGGACGTAAAGGGACGGGGTAACCAACGTCCCTCACCCCAAAACAACCACTGCATCTTCTCGAAAGTAATGCAAGTGAACCTGCATCACGCGAAGGGTTCTTCAGCAGTGGTTGCAAGGTTATTTGCGAGGTTGCAATTAGGCATTGCTCTGATCCAGGAACCCTGGATCAACAAAGAAGGCCAAAATCTCAGGATCGGCATGCAAAGACTCAAACTGATTTATGACCAGAGGCAGGTATCTCCACGTGCCTATGTGCTCATAAGAAGCAACATTAAGTTTATTTGTGTTTCAGAATACATGTCCCGGGACCTGATTCCAATCATGGTACACCTCAACGTTGGGGGCATTGACCGGGACATTGTCATAGCATCTGCATACTTCGCTGGAGATGGGCCAATTACACCGCCAGAGGAAGTACAGCGGCTAGTACGATACTGCAACAGCAGAAAGTTGCCAATTATAATTGGATGTGATGCCAACGCACATAACACCATTTGGGGAAGCACGAACAACAACGCTAGAGGTGAGTGCTTGCTTGAATATCTCTTAGCTAACAATCTCGAGACATTAAATGTGGGGACTACACCAACTTTTGCCACGAGAGCGAGAGAAGAGGTCCTGGACGTGACAATTGTTAATGTCGCTGCCAGGAAAAATGTCACTTCCTGGAGAGTGATGAACGAACCTTCACTCTCTGATCATAGAATTATCGAGTTCAAGGTGGAGGGAGATATAACCTGGCCCCCCTTGATTCGAAATCCCAGAAAAACCGATTGGTTTCTTTACAGAAGCAATCTGAAGAATAATTTAGAACAAATCGGAATAGGGCGGGAAAAACACCGTCATTACGATTTTGAGCAACATGTAGAGCAGGTAAGTGAGGCAATGATGGAGGATTTCACTCTAGCTGCCCATTGACCAAGGCTCGATCAAGTAAAGAAGCTCCTTGGTGGAATGACAACCTGTCAAGCCTTCGAAAGGAAGTCCGTCGGCTCTTCAACAGAGCCAAACGAGACGGTAACTGGCAAGGGTATACTGAGAAACTCACTCAGTACAACAAGGAGATCAGGAAGGCCAAAAGACTTAATTTTCAAGCCTTTTGTGAAACTATCACTTCCACTCCCACAGCAGCCAGACTTCAGAAGGTCATGGCAAAAGGGGGAACTAACCCCATTATGTCGCTTAAGAAGCCAGATGGTTCTTACACTGAAGGAGAGAAGGAACGAGCCAGTCTTCTTCTCAAAACACACTTCCCAGATAGTGAACCAATAGATAATACTGAAACAGCAACGAAGTACACCAAGAACTCCCGCAAGGAGGACTGGGACATTGCTAAGAAAATATTCACAAGGCAACGACTTGAATGGGCCATAAGCACCTTTCAGCCGTATAAATCCCCAGGAGTGGATGGGGTGTTTCCGATAGTCCTGCAGAAAGGAGTGGAGGAGATCCTCCCTCATCTATTAAATATCACAAGGAGCAGCATGGCATTGGGTCAAATACCTAGAAGATGGAGAAGGGCAAGAGTTACCTTCATTCCAAAAGTTGGGAAAAAGGACGGGACTGACCCTCGATCCTTTAGACCCATTTGCTTAACATCGTTTCTTCTAAAAACGATGGAGAAAGTAGTGGATAACTACATAAGAACGGAGAATCTGGAGAAAATACCACTTCACAATTGTCAGCATGCTTACAGGGCGGGACGTTCAACGGAAACCGCCCTGTATCAGTTGACTGAAGTCATCCAGAGAACTCTGAAAAACAAAGAAATCGCCATGTGTGCCTTCCTGGATGTATTTGGGGCCTTTGACAACACAACACACGTGTCTGTCAGAGATGCACTTAAGAGGCGAGGAGTGAATAATACCATTTTTAAGTGGATGTATGAGGTGTTAACGACGAGAATAGCTGAGACATCGATGGGCGATGAAACCGTCTTTGTCAAAGCTTCTCGTGGAACACCTCAGGGAGGGGTAATATCTCCCCTCATATGGAGTCTAGTAGTAGATGAACTTCTACACAGACTAACGGAGCTCGGCTTCGAATGTGTAGGTTATGCTGATGACATAGTCCTGATAATTAGAGGAAAATTCGAAGGCATGCTCTGCGACCTAATGCAGAAGGGCCTTAGAATTATTGAGCAATGGTGCTTGTCTGTGGGGCTGAACGTTAACCCAACCAAGACCACAGTAGTTCCGTTCACGCGGAAGAGGAACCTTCCAGCCATGAAGACGTTAACATTAAACGGTAATATCTTGGAGTGGGGGTCTGAAGTCAAATACCTAGGAATAACCCTGGATAGTAAACTCCTGTGGAATAAGCAAGTTGATAATGCTACTGGCAAAGCTACAAGGGCTCTGATGGCGTGCAGACGTCTATGCGGCAGGAATTGGGGTTGTAACCCAAAAATACTGCGATGGATGTACGTCATGATTGTAAGACCTATAATCACATATGGGGCAGTAGCCTGGTTTGCTAAGGCAGGTCAGGTAAGTACGAGGAGAATGCTCGACAGAGTACAAAGGCTTGCCTGTGTGTGCATCACAGGAGCCATGAGGACGTGTCCAACTAGGGCGCTTGAGATCATCACAGACCTCACACCTCTACATCTAGGGATTGATAGGGTAGCTCATGAGGCCATCCTCAGATTATCAAAGGAAGGAACAGGTAACGAGAGAATCAAAAGTCAGAGAGTTTGAACGACTACATCTCATCTGCAAACCTTCCTAGTGACTTAATGATCAAGAAAGTAAGCATGTAATTTCATTACAATGCTAAGTAAAAGAAGAGATTGGGAACGGGAGTACACCGACTACAATCTTAAAGAAAATACATTAAAATGGTATACAGATGGTTCTAAAACCGCTACAGGAGCTGGCGCTGATATTTATGGGGCAAGAACCAAGTGTGCACTATCGTTAGGCTCCTGTACAAGCGTCCTTCAAACGGAAATACTAGCAATCGAGAGATGCCTAGATGTAAATCTAGAAAGAAACTATCAGAAATGTGATATAGCTATTCATACAGATAGTCAAGCTGCCGTAAAGGCACTGAGCTCCTATGTCATTGATTCAAAGCTGATTTGGGAGTACCGGAATAAACTCAATGATGTAGGCAAGAAGAATAAGGTCTTTTTAATCTGGGTTCCCGGTCACTCGGGAATCGTAGGAAACGAGAAGGCCAATACACTTGCCAGAGAGAGCGCACAAACGCCACTCACTGGCCCAGAACCCTTCTGTGGTATAGGAAAATGCACCTACAAGAAGGAGTTTATGGAGAAGGAGAAAGCCGAAAGGGAAAAACTCTGGCGGAATCTCCCAGGAATGGATCACTCCAAAAAGTTCCTTCGGAACTTTGAAACTGCTAGATCCAAAAAATATCTGGATCTCAGTAAGAACCAACTACACCTACTCACTGGCTTTCTCACAGGACATTGTCGCCTAAAGAAGCATCTGTCGAGAATGGGTTTGTCGGACACTGACGAGTGTAGATTCTGTGGGGAGGAGGAAACTCCAATTCACCTGGTTACGGAATGCCTTGCCATTCCAAGCCAAAGGAAAGAGTGCTTTGGACGAGAAACTTGTAGGAGTGGGGAATTATTCTCGTTGAAGCCGTCCCAGATACTGGATTTCATCCGATCTCTGGATCTGGAAGGCGAGCTGTAAAGGGCGCGATGAAAACAGCTCTGTTAGGGGGCACAATAGACCTTAAGGTCGCAGTGAACTGTAACCCCTTCTCACTATACTATACTATACTATCATGAAAATGCATGCCTGCGGAAGTCAAGCTCGAAGTGGAAGTACAGTTTTCGATCTTCAATACTCTTGAATCAACTACTTATCAACTACTTCCTGGGCCAATATTATGGTGGCCACACTTATTTCAGTACTTTTCGATTCATCTATGTAGTCCATAGCGAATAACTTTTGTGAGCTTTCAATTCACTATTGAAGTAAGCCAGAATATTGTCTTCTGTCGATTTTACAATTTTCTTTGTTTTACACCACTTGTTATAGGCCGCATACATATTTTCATAAGCACTTTTAGATTAAGTGGGTTAGAGAGATTCTTTGGCGCTTACGGCTAAATTTTCTACGTTTTCTTCTGCAGCACTATCTATTTTTTGGATTATTATGACGTTTGTCAGAAAATAAGGGAAGTAAAAAACTTTGTTTACTGAGGTTGCTAAGGTCTCTGGTTACTAAGGTAAGAAAATCAAAAGCACACTTAATGTTTTTCAGCAATAGGCCATTTCAGAAAATAAAATTTCTGCATTGCAGTCGAACATAAAGCTTTGTATGCAACTCGTACATAATTAGGCTTTATGGACTTGCCCAAGTTATTGGCCTCGCTCGCTTTGCTCGCTCTGCCATAAACTTTTGGACTCGACTATAAAGACCTAATTTATGTACTTGTTACATAAATAGCTATTATAAAGGTTTTTTTTTATACCAAGATGACAGTATTAAATTTGAACCATTTTAGTAGGTGTTATGTTTGTGAGTTCTTGATGAATTGAACAGGTGAGAAATAGAAACTGCCGTGGTATCTAAACGTTTATTCTATTGTCTTTACACATTTAGTAAGATGTAGCCCGAGGTAACATAATGTGAACAGCCGTAGTAACCACGCGTGTGCTTCACCTAGGGAGGTACGTTCTCGATTGCCTTGTTTCCTCTTGTAGGAACAGTTTCCCGGATACTCGGTTGGCGGTCGCTGTGGTAGCTTCCGGTCGATTTAGGCGGGTCATTTGAATGGACCCAACACCTCCCCCTTTCGACTAAAGGCTCCTCTGTAAGGGAAAGTTAGATGGTTCCAGTAACCCTACAGAAAAACATATTAATTATCTGTAAAAGAGCATGCTTTGTGTGAGCTGTAAACAAAACACAGTGAGATAATTGTATCTCACCCCAAAAGTACTTTTCTTTTTCAAGGTCACTGTACCGAAGAACTCCCTACTGTCTAAACCTAGCAGGCTTTGTGATGTTCCTTTTCGGTCTTTTTGAACCCTTATCTGGTGTATCTACTATATCAAAGTTACTTCCAGGCATGCCATTCCCTTCGGTGAACCCTGGCATTGTTGCCTTTTTATTTTCTTGTCTTTCCACTCCTTTAACTTTACTTTCGGGCATGCCATTCCCTCCAGTAATACCTGGCGTTTCCGCCATTGTGTTCTCTTCTGGTCTGTTGTATTCCAAACCGTTACTATCGGGCATACCATTCCCTCTAGCAACACCGGACGTTTTTGCCCTGACGTATGATTCATCCTTGTTTCTTCCTGGAGTGTCCAATGCATACTGGTTTTCGTCCGTGATACTGGAATGCTCTTTGAGCTCATCCACTCCATCATGAACAGGAGCATAAGGTATGAAACCCTTGTATTTATTGTTGACTAGTGTAGCATCCATGGTATCATCAATGAAAGAAATTTAACAGGAATTTGGACGTATTTATTGTTATTAGAAATTCCAACTAAGCCGACGTTTCGAAGAGCAGTTCTCTTCTTCTTCAAGGGCTAAAAAACGGCTACATGTTAGGAAACATACAAGGACATTAACACAGCAGAAGAGACTAACCTAGTATGGAGATCTTAATAAAGAATGGTTGTGTTAAAGTAATTCATAGGTATTATCGGCATATAATTACAAGAAGAAATCATCTCCCCTCGAAAATGTAGAATTCACCAACGTTGAAAACTCTAGAAAATTCTGATTCTTATGTCACAAGAGTTGATATGAACATGTGTGGGAAAATGGAAAACGTCATGTCATCGTGTGTTTTCAGCGCAGGTGAATGCGTTCGGGAAAGTAAATATATGTGTCTAGTATAGAGGACAGCTAGTAGCGACCCCTGGCCATGGTGACCATGATAATGTCAGCAATGGGGTCACATAAAGTAGGCGGCTAGGTGGTCTCGAGGACAAAGGATTACACTAAAATTAAAATTGAAGACAAAGGTAGTTGTCAAGCGGTGAACAGTATATAAATATGCACACAGGCATATTTCCTCTTTTGGATGCTTACTTATGATAGATGAGTCTGTATGCCTGTGTGCATATTGTATATACTGTTCACCGCTTGACAACTACCTTTGTCTTCAATTTTAATTTTAGTGTAATCCTTTGTCCTCGAGACCACCTAGCCGCCTACTTTATGTGACCCCATTGCTGACATTATCATGGTTACCATGGCCAGGGGTCGCTACTAGCTGTCTATGCTAGACACATATATTTACTTTCCCGAACGCATTCACCTGCGCTGAAAACACACGATGACATGACGTTTTCCATTTTCCCACACATGTTCATATCAACTCTTGTGACATAAGAATCAGAATTTTCTAGAGTTTTCAACGTTGGTGAATTCTACATTTTCGAGGGGAGATGATTTCTTCTTGTAATTATATGCCGATAATACCTATGAATTACTTTAACACAACCATTCTTTATTAAGATCTCCATACTAGGTTAGTCTCTTCTGCTGTGTTAATGTCCTTGTATGTTTCCTAACATGTAGCCGTTTTTTATCCCTTGAAGAAGAAGAAAACTGCTCTTCGAAACGTCGGCTTAATTGGAATTTCTAATAACAATAAATACGTCCAAATTCCTGTTAACTTTTCTTTCCCTTGTATTTAGTTTCTGCAACAATTTCTTTTATTCCATCAAGTTCCGCTCTGCCATGGATCTGGTCTTTGTGGCGCTTCCAAAGTTTTCCCGACTCTGTTCTGCACAAGAATACCGAATGCCCTACTTGTTTCTCGATGATGGCTGGTGTCCAACTCTTATTGTTAGGTTTATTGTAGTCTGCCACCATCACTTTTTGGTTTAATCTGAAATGTCTTTTAACACCTTTAAAATTTCGGATTTGTCTTTCTCTGCTCCTTTACAAACTCTCAAGAGCTTCGCTGTCTGCAGTGTCTCTTGCACAATGGGCTTTATCTTTCAACAGGGACCATCTAGTTCTTATCTCTCTGTTGAACATTAGCTTGGCAGGTGTTTCTGATGTTGACGAATGTACGGAATTCCTGTAATGATACAAAAATCTAGAAGTCAGAGTGAACATGTCTTCCCTGACATTTTCACGGTCAGCCAAGTAGGTTTTCAACTTATTTTTGGAAATCTTTACCGCACTTTCTGCCTGACCATTTGGTTTTTGATGACCAGGGGGGGACGTCATATGTTTAATTCCATTTCTCTTAAGGAATTCTTCCATTTCTCTGGACACCAGCTGAGTTCCGTTATCAGACACCACCAACTCTGGGATTCCATATCTGGCAAAACTCTCCCTTAAATGTCTCACAGTATTTGATGATGTTATTTTGCTTACAGGAAAAACCTCCATCCACTTGGTATATGCATCTCTAATAATCAGAAAATGCAAACCCTTAATCGGTCCCATGTAATCAACATGGACTCTTTCCCATGGTTTCGTAGCCAATGGCCATGGTGTCAGCTCCGTATGTGGTGGATTGGCTTTGTTAATGAGGCATGGTACACATTTCTTACATTTTTCCTCTATGTCAGAGTCAATGTTAGGCCAATACACTGCCGAGCGAGCCAAAGCCTTCATTTTTTCCATTCTAAAGTGTCCCTTATGGAGTTCATCCAAAACCTGTTTCCTGAGGCTTCTAGGGATTACGACTACTTACATACTTGGTTGGAATGGGACGAGCACGGAATCTAAAACAAGTCTTACATTGACGAGTACGTTCACGAATGAGGCAACGGGAAGATCCTCGCCAAAGTGAACGGCCTGAACAATGCGAACTATTGTGAACATTGCCTCGTTCAACTCCTCAACCATCAATCCACCCTTTCGGAAAGCTGAAGATGTGATCCGTGGACGAGAGTTGTAAATATAACGATTTATTCAGCTCGTGACTCGACGAAGTCTAGAGTAACTTGAAAACCTTGAATCCAGTCGACAGTACAAGTCATTGGGTTCCTGCTTGCTCGACGACAATGGCATTACCACATTCTTTAATTCTGGTAAATTTTTCAGGGATTCTGAATTGCGATAAGGAGGATGCCAGGGTGTTCTGGGAACGTTCAATAGGGGGAAACCATGTAACCATGTTCAATAAATGATAACGGGAATGTGGAATTTTCAAAAGACGTATACTTTAATTCTAAAACATCTATAACTTTGACAACGTTTAGGACATTATTTGTCCTTTCTCAAGGCTGCAATCATACAAATATATTAAATCAGGTACTCAGCTAGACGAACAGACCTAACTCTCACCTCGTTATAACTCTTAGGCCCGGTACTTTCACCTTCGAATAAATTTTATTCCACCAATAATGACGTACCGACATTCGATCTATGACAAATAAACTCTTCTAATTAAGTTTCAATGACAGATTTATTCGATGAATAAGGCGGTGAACACATATGAGCGGCCGCGGCCACGATCACGATCACGATCGAGAAGCGTCCCATGCAAATGTCATATCCCGCACATAATATCACGATCTGTTCAGCAATATAGCGGCGTTCAGTCGGGATGTCTCACGATCGTAATCGTGATCGCGGCCGCGGCCGCTCATATGTGTTGCCCGCTTTACACTATCTGAAAGTGAAAAGACTGCATTTTTAATAATTTTACGAATACGACTTGATAAATGCGAATAAATTTATTTATTCGCACGTGAAAGTACCGGGCCTTAAAAATATAATCTCGGCAATAAATTTTGGTTTTGTGTTTTCAATCAAAGTTAATTGTTCACTGTTTATCTCATCTGTTCTATGTCAGTAACAATAATCAGTGAGCTGGTAAATCTGTTAACTATACAAAACATAACATTTAAAAAAAAAATAAAAGCTGATGAAGCACAAACTCTGATTGATATCATGAATTAAAAATGTAAGTTAAAAATTGCAGGATGAATGTATCACGAGACTGAATTGGTGAAAAAAACTACAGTTTATTTTTAAATGAACAATCATGTAACCATGATTGCAAGTTTGATTCGTCTGAGAAATAATAATAATAATAATAATAAAGGTCTTTATTCAATCAATTTCATGGAAACTAAATACAAACTCTTATAACACTAAAAAAAAATTGAAAAGGCGAGATCCAGAACACTGTTCAAGTGTACTGTTCAATCTAACCCCATGATTCATTGACAAGAATAAAAAAAAATAATGGTAATTACTCATGCTCATGACAATGACAGTATAAATATAGAAGATGCATCACTACCCAAAAAAGAAATAATGGTTGTAGGAAGTTATGCTCTATATCAGAAAGTGAATAAAAAAGAGAAAAAAAAATTACACTTGTATATCACACTCGCAGAGTTGCCACTTGCTCATTCATAAGTTTGCTGAAGATCATAGCTCTTAAAAGTTTTATGTTTCTAACCGCCCTGATCTCGACAGATAAATTATTTGTACAAAACGTAATATAATATGAAAATGGTCGTCGGAATAGCTCAGTTGTAAATACAGGAGGAGTAAGGGTTCCTTTGAATCGAATATTCAAATTATGGACATCAGAGCGGAAGGTTATTTTGTTGTAGAGGTATGGAGGAGTTCGGTTAATTAGTATTTTCATAAATAGTAAAGAAGCATGAAGAGATCTTCTTCTTTCCATGTTGAGCCAATTAACAATTCGCAGAGTATGGCTAATCCTGTCAAATTTTCTCAAGCCAAAAATCAGTCGCAGACAAGAGTTCTGAAGTTTCTGTATCCGCTTTCTATCAGAGTAGTTCAGACAGGGGCCATATACACAAACTGCATAATTTAAATGTGATAGAACCAACGACTCACATAGAAGCACTCTCACTTTACGCTCCAGTGTTTCCCTGTTTCTATAAAGAATCCTCAGCATGGCATAGGCCTTCCGCAGACAGGCAGAAATGTGGTCCGTGAAACGCAAGTCGATATCTAACCAGACTCCCAAGTCTTTAACTTTGTCACACAATCCAACAGTATCTGAACCAAATACAAGAACATTATTTTGGTTCAAAAATTTAATCCTATCTCCTCTCCTTCCAAATAAAATGGCAACGGTCTTATCTTTATTAAGCTGCAACCAATGTTTGGTAGATAAATCATTGATGATGTTCAAATCAAAATTCAGGGCAGAAATTGCCTGAGCAGATTCATGCAAATAAAAGGAGATATACAGTTGGCTATCATCCGCGTAGTAGTGCATCAGGCAGGAAATAATAAACTTCACAAACTGTGAAATGTACATGATAAACAAAATTGGCCCTAAGATTGACCCCTGCGGTACTCCCCTGCATATTTCCAAAAAAGATGAAATTTTACCATCATAGCATACCGCTTGGAACCGACCAGCAAAAGATAAGAAGACAAAAGCCGAATTGAAACCCCCACAAAAACCAAGATGAACTAGAATAGCCTCGAACAGCTCGTGATTGAGGCAGTCGAATGCTTTGGAGTAATCTAAAAGAGTGAGCAAAGTTAGTTTACCCTGATCGGTCGCTCCCATAATGTCATCTGTTATATTTAACAAAGCCGTGGTGCAGCGTGCAGCTATGATTCTTTCTAAATCCTGACTGCATAGGTGGAATAATTTCATTCGTATTTAAATGTGACAACATTTGTTTACTCATAATTTTCTCAAGGATTTTCGATAACGTGGGTAGAATACTTATAGGTCGCAAGTTGTTCATGTCCTTTGGACAAGATACCTTCGGTACAGGAATGACAATGGCTTTTTTCCACTGATTTGGAAAGACAGAATGCTGTAAACAGAAATTCATTATATGAGTGATATGGGGCAGAATGTGGGGAACACACAATTGTAGGGTTAGTATGTTTATGCCATCATGACCAATAGCTCTACTCTTGATGGATCTGATAGATTCCAAGACCTCAACCTCGTCAACCACCAAAAATTTGAAATAACTAGTAGTGATGCAGTTATCCCGATTGGCATAAAAAGACAGAAGATCATTGTCAGGGGAGAGGCAAGGCACAGAAAATGTTGATTCACTCGATCAACATCGCAAAGTGTTGGGTCTAGATCTACACTCTTATTCTTACATATGCCCAATCTTCTCAGATAAGACCAGGTTGTCTTCAAATTACTGCATGGATTTATGTATTTACTATAATAGGCTCTTTTCTCCCTCCTGACTGCAGCTGTGATAGCATTTCTGTTGAAGTAAGAACTGCTGGCCAAAGTTGATTTGGGACCAGTCCACTTCTATAAAGCAACCTGCTGACAACTAATATTATGTTCGGCCTAATGCGCAAGCGCAACTAAGTTAGGTTCACGTGCTATTAATGGTGCAGAAGCCAGTTCTGTCGGGAATGCGAATAGATAAAGGCTACTCTCACTGTTAATAGTTTCAAGCGACCATCAGCCATTTTGTGTAATCCACCACTGTGTTAAATATATATTTAAATAAACTTTGTTAAAACCGTCTCATCAGTTTTAAAAGTATCCATCCTCACATGGTAGCAGCGCTTGTGTGTATGTGCGTGCGTATTAATTAACAAACAGAAGACTAGAAGACCACGTGTTAAACAGAAGACTAGAAGACCACGTGTTAAACAGAAGACTAGACGACCACGTGTTCAACAACAAGCATGTTCAATCAAGAAGAGATGATCGAAATGGACCAATCCGATGCAAGCGAAAGGTCAACGATGGGAGTACCAGAAAATATCTTTGCAATGCTCACGAACACCAATTTCGTGAAGATGTTGGCAGAGCAAATGAACAACTTGAATCCTCCGGCAACGTCAACAGGAAGCACAGTATCAGAACAATCTGTGGAGAAGGTCAATATACCCACCTTCATAATACCTCAATTTGAGACCAGCGACAAGCTGAGGGGTCATTCCAATTTCCGTTCATGGAAACAAAGAGTCGAACGTGACATCAGGGCCCTAGGAAGATCGCAATTTCTACTACACAATATGGGTGGACCAGAGTGTAGCATGAGCGTAGATGAGAAAAACATGTACAACGCTCAAGTCCTACAATACTTGGAAGCATCTCTGCAGCACGCTCCCAGAGCTGTAATAGAAAGCGAAGAATCGGCAGCTGAAGCCTTCAAAAAACTGATTCAAATGTTCGGCAAAAATGATGTCCAAAAAATGGTGGAAGTTTTGGACAATTTTGGAAAAATCACATTTTACCCGAAGATGAACCCGGTGAACTTCGTATCACAATTCGAAAAAGGAGTTCAAGAATTCAAGGAACTGGGCTTTCCGTTGGACCCGAAGATCATAGTGGGATATTTTCTACATAAAATCAAGGATGCTAATGGTTTCTTGGCGTTTTTCACCACAATGGCTACACTACCAGAGGAAACGAGGACGTACGAGTTCGTAAAGAATGCCTTTCTGGAGGTGGCGAATAGCCAATATTTCAAGGAAGCAGAAAACAGTATGTATAAGAATGAATCAAATGATAGTTTGGATATTTGTTCCGAGTGTTTTGGTATTACAGGTGAGAATCTCAATACTGAGATCAATGAAGTGTATACTGTATGCTCTTTTGTATTGACGATCCCATTGGGGAATGTACTTTTGCTAATCCTAATTCAGTTTCAGTACTCTGCATCAAATGTGGTAAGAGAGATGATAATAATTGTTGTGATTTTTGTTTAGAGAATAGGTCTGATCGAACAAACAGGGATGGTTCCAAGAAAGAGAAATATCCAGCAAAGAGGTCTCATTATTTTAAAGAGAAAAGGGCAGAAAAGAGTCCTTACACACTGGATCAGTTGGAGAAAATAAAGAAAATGACACCAGCTGAAAAGCGTGATGCAAGCTGCAGAAAATGTGGTTTGATGTTCCACAAGTCAAACACATGTGTGAACACAGAGAGATTCTGTTTTTACTGCCATAAGAAGGGACATGAAAAGAAGGACTGTAGGAAACTGAAAGATCAAAAATCTAGTAAGTCATTGTTCGATTTGAATAATTTCAGTATGTTTGCAACATTTCTAGTTGATTCTGGTGCATCTCACCATGTAGTGAATGTACAGAATATTTTGTTGAACTATCAGGCTTATAAAGAGCCGATATCTGTTGTTTTGGCATCGGAAACTGAAAGCACTATGTCAATGGGTCAGGGAACTCTTCCACAGTTTGGAAAAAGTTCGCACATTGTACATCTAGCTAATGTTCAGTATGTCCCCGAAGTAAGGGATAATATTCTCAGTGTCCGTGCATTTAATATTCAGTTTGGGACAAGTCTTGTGCTAAATGCTAATAATGGATTTATTTTATCTAGAAAATTAAGAAGAAAGATCTCCCTGCTCTTTGTATCGGATGGCGTTTATCGAATCTCAGCAAGAGTCAATCCTGGTGATACAAGTAGTATCAACAAAATTAATGTAAATAAAGTAGAAAGTATAAATAAACAGTTAAGTTCGAAAGATAATTCTAGTTTTAAAATGAAACTCTCAGTTATCAAACCCAATAAGAAAGTCAATAATAGTAGAAGAGAAACACGAAAATTACGTAAAAGATTTACTCGTAATCAGTTAAAAATGTTGGCTCAGGAAGGTAGTATGTGGCATCGTAGAATGGGTCATATATCATCTTCTTACTTAGGAAAATTACCTAATGTTGTTCAAGGAGTTAAAGAACTCACGTATAATCTCAGTACTGGTAATTGTACAATTTGTTCTAAAGCAAAAATGACCAGAAAAACATGTGCAAAAGAAAGAGATCGAGCCACTAGAGCTTGTGAAATTCTTCATTCAGATCTATTAACTGTCAATCCGCCAACACATTACACTAAGAAAAAGTATATTTTAATTGTTCTAGATGATTATTCAAGATATGCACAAATTTTCCTGATGAAACAAAAGTCTGAAACTTTCAAGTTTTTGAAGTCTGCTTTGAACTATCTTCAGTCATTATTTCCTAGTCCTGGTCAATTCAGAAAATTACGTTGTGATAATGGAACAGAGTTCATCAGCGAATCTTGTCAACAAGTTCTCGATCAGTTTGGTATTCAAATTCAGTTAGCAGAACCTTATCAACATGAGCATAATGGAACTGCTGAAAGGTTCAATAGAACACTCCAAGAAAGGGCTAGAGCCTTGTTTTTTGAATCAGGCTTTCCAAATACTTTCTGGGGTTTTGCATTTTCGACTGCTTGCTATCTATACAATCGTACGCCTCATTCATCATTAGACTTTTTGACTCCATATGAAAAACTCTATGGAAAACAAGCCGATCTACAAAAAATAAGAATTTTCGGTTCACAGACAGAAGTTAGAAATGAAAATGTTCCTAAAGGTAAAAAGTTGAATGCAAGATCTAGCACAATGTATTTAATAGGATATACCGATACTGGCTATTTGTTGTATGATCCTAAAACCTGTAAGACTATTACATCTTGTAATGTTCTAATAAATGAAGAGTTGACCTACAAGTCATATGAATCAAAGTTATCAGTTCCAAGTGATGAATTAACAGTTTCGTCTGAATCTGTTGAGTCCAGTGAGAACGTTTCTGTTACGCCCTCTGTAGGCAATTCTGTTGCGTCCATTACGGACATATCTGTTGTGCCACCTACTGGCAATTCTGTTGTATCAGTTGCAAACAATCCTGTTGAAATGAAATCAGTTGAACAAAACTCTGATTCTGTAAGAACTACAAGTCCAGTACAGAGTAGCTCCAACAATTCTGTTGATAAAACAAGTGCTACAAATATGTTAGAAAATGTTTCAGTTAGCTCTCAGATAAATAATGAGATAGAATATGAAGAAATATCCCAGCTAGATGATTTTGATGGCAATGAAACCAGTGGACTTGATATGCCGCAAATTTCAGTTAATGCCACAATTTTGAATCCATTTGGTTTTGTATATGATACAAAAATCTATCAGACAAGTAAAACACCTCAAACATATCTGGAAGCAATGACATGTTCAGAAAGTAGTAAATGGATTACTGCCATTCAGTCCGAACTTGAAGCTATAAACCAATATGAAGTTTGGGAAATTGTGGAAAGAAAACAAGGTATGAAAAGTATTCCGTTGAAATGGGTATTTACAGTTAAGGACAATGGTGTGTGTAAGGCTCGTTTAGTTGTTGTAGGATGCAAAGATACTGAAAAGTATACTCCTGAGGAAACTGCATCTCCTACACCAGCTCTATCAGTTGTTAAATTATTATTTGCTTTGTCAGTTTCTAGGAATTGGCATGTTGAACAGTTGGATGTCAAAACAGCATTTCTTCATGGTGAAATTGATCGACCAAAATATGTAAGTGTTCCTGAAGGAATCCATCTTGATAAATCAAAGGTAATATTGAAGTTACGAAAAGCTCTTTATGGATTATCTATAGCACCGAAATGTTGGTTTATGACACTTGATAATTTTCTGAAGGATTCTGGTTTTGAATCAAATTTACGAGAACCATGTTTATATAAGAAAAAGGAAGATAGTAATATCATTTTGATTTTAGTATATGTCGATGATCTATTAATTACAGGTAGTTGTAGAAACCTTATTCAGGAAAATGTGAATATGTTGAAGTCACGTTTTAAGGTAAAACAATTTGGCTTTCCTACAAAATTTCTTGGTTTGGAAATCACTAGATCAGAAAATCAGTTGTTTCTTCATCAAACACAGTTTGTTAATGAAATGTTGAAAGAATTTCGAATGGAAAACTCAAATTCAGTTCACACTCCTTTAGTTCCTCAAGGAAATCATAAAGTTCCGGAAGTAACGAATGAAGCAGATTTTCCGTATAAGAAAGCTATAGGTTCCCTGCTGTATTTAAGTATGTTCACAAGACCTGATATATCCTTTGCCGTAGGTTATTTGGCTAGATTCCAAGCTAATCCACAGCAGTATCATTGGACATAAGTTAAAAGAGTTTTCAGGTATTTGAAAGGTACAAGTCAGTTAGGTCTAAAATTCACAGTAGGATCTCCAATTTTGTCATGTTATTGTGATGCAGATTTTTCAGGTGATAAGTGTGGTCAAAAGTCGACCACAGGCTTTGTGATTTTTGCATTTGGTAATCCTGTTGTATGGTGCTCAAAACTTCAATCAACAATAGCACAAAGTTCAGCAGAAGCGGAATTTATTGCACTTACTCATGCTACTAATGAAATTCTATTTTTAGCACAATTATTAGAAGAGACTGTGGGTCTCAGAGCATTTCCAGTTAATATATATGAAGACAATGAAGCAGCAAGACGTAACTGTCTGGCTAGCACAAGTAAAAGCCGCTTGAAGTATGTGGAACGTAAATATTTATTGATTCGTCAACACGTAAGAGATAAGAAAATTAATATTGTGAAGATCAATACCAATGATCAGATTGCTGACATTCTAACAAAACCATTGAATGCAGCAAAGCTCACTAAGTTTCGTGATCACCTTGTATTCTATGAGGTTTGATTTGCATGAAAATATCCAATCCAAGCATAAGATGATAACCAAGTAATGAGTCATAATGATTCAATATTATAGGAAGAAAATGAGAAAAGTCAACGACAAACTCAAAACATGCTCTGTTTGATCAAACATTTCATAAGTAATATTAATTCTTTTCTTTTCAGTCATTATGTATACCTCATCTGAGTAGTGTTATAAATGATCTTCGATCTCAAACATACTCTGATAATGAATTCTGTTGTTTATCTTAGTATCTTGAAAGGATCTTCGATCCCTTAGGTACTTTGGTAATATGTCTGTTGAGTGTTTTATCTGTATATTGTGGAAAGGTTCTTCGTTCCTGGAAACATAATCTGATAATACTCAAAATTTTTTGTATATTTGTTCGAGTTATATTGGAAGGGTCTTCGGTCCCTGGAGATATACTTTGATGAATATACATGTTCACTGAGAAAAAAGTTACAAGTAACTTTTTTTACTTGACTGCTTTTTACTCAAGCTAAATAAATTTTCATATGCGATAAGCGAACATTTATGTGCTGCAGATAATCATATAGCTATCGTTAACAAACACGTTCATCTAAGAATTTTTAATTGTTAGCATTAACTTTTTTTCTCAGTTCAACATAAAAATTTATTGAATCCAAATAGCACTGATATTTAAATTCTATTTGTTGCTAGTAAATACTCTCCGTATAGATGCCAAATAATCGCTCAACTTATAGCAAGCAACTTTTTCAGTTACGTATTTTTATCAGCACTAAATAACCAAGTTATTTGCTACATTGAAACCTTGACTTGGGGTAGACACATGTGTTTCTTGTTATAAGTGTAAAAAATATTCGGATGATAACCGACTCGAGCCGATACGAACCCGAAGCAGTTATTCCCTTTGAAGATCGGTACACCTGCGTGCAGTTGTGCATCATTCAGCGGTCAGAAGCCAATGCGTCTGCGGGTTAAACGAATTATCGTAGATCTCGAAAAGTAGTGCGCCGCCGCCGGGTCGTGTGGGTAGGTTATATCACATTATATCTCGGCATACTTTGATTTGGCTACAAAGTAGGGATTCAAAATTTAACGAATATAGTAACCAAGTCTAAGTATGCCGCGATATATGATATAACTTCAATAGTTATGATCTGATTTATAATAAATTCTCTCACCTTTTACACACACAGAATATTTTGTGCTTGTTTATGTGCTAAAATGGATTACGAAGAAATCCTCAAACGATGGGGATTCGAAGAGTATGTGGAAAAATTCAAAGGTAAGTCAAAACTTTTAGTTTTTGAATATAATTTATTGTGGATTATTGTGTATATGTTACGGCTAAATATAGGTGTGAGCATAAACTTAAGATTAGCCGGCTAAACTTAAGTTTATATTCGAGGACCAGCTAATGTTCGATAAAATATTCATCTGCGTCAGGGGATTTCATCTTTAGCCAGCTAATGTGCGCATTACCCAAAACGAAACGGCTAAAAATGTATTCAATGGACACGCGGAGGGGTGATGTCTTTTGAATGATCGGATAAGAGAAGACGAAAGCACGAGGCCACGTTTTTGTTTCAATTTTTAGAATTGAAATATGCAAAATAGCATCGAATCCTATTGTATTGAGGTTTTTTTACATAACGCCCATGGCTTTTCAATTTAACTTTCAATGAGTTATTTTCATCTGTTTAGGAGATTAATGCTCTTCAAATCGAGCCTAAGTTTTTTTAAATCAATTCACATACAGAAGTTAGATATACAGTTTTCCACAGGACAATAGGAACGTGAATAGTAAATTATCTTGTGGAACACCAGAATATGACCTCACAAGAAAATGAAATATAAATTATTATACATACAAAATTTTTTTCTGTGGACAAAAGTATATTTTCCTCACCATTCAATACTTGGGTTTATGGAAAAATTTTCTACATAATGAAAAAGATTTCTAATGTTTCATTTTCTTTCCAACCAATACTTTTGCAAAAAAGAACAATAAAAAAAAGAGACACATTAGAAACAAATATATGTTCATTCTCAATTTCTCAACTTCTTAACAGAATGCTTTTCCGTAATTAAAAATATGTGAAATTCATACAAGAATACGTTGCATTCATATTTTGATTATATTACTATTTCTTCACTTTTTTTCAATTACCGAAAATTCGCGCCCCTCAAGCCTTGCCACACTTTCCTCCATTTCTATTAGCTTCTACATTTTTAGCCGATGGGATGTGGTTACACTTAAGTTTAGCCTGCTAAAGATAGAAAAAACTAACATTAGCAAATAGCCGAAGATAAACCTAAGTTTATCCGGCTAATCTTAAGTTTATGTTGACACCTATCTTTAGCCCTACCATATATACATAATGCACTCGACAAGGTATTCACGCAAAAAAAGATGATTCACTCAAGTGGTCTTCCGCACCAAAACCCCGGATTAGTCTCTCAAGCTATCAGTTTCATAGTGTTTTAAATTTTCAAGCTTTTTTCATTAGGAAGATCCCTTTCATTTTTATTCCTATTATATATTGTATTGCATGTGCATAAGGTAGATATAAGTTACGATCCAACTAATATTGAGAAATATATTTTTTAATGATCAATAAACGTGTGATAGGAGCAGCTTAGTCCAAATTTTATATATGTACCTATCTATATATGCAAAAATTACATATTTCTGATATATGATTTTTCAGATCAAGAAATTAATGATGTGAGTTTCAATCTCCTCGACGAGGACACAATTAAGGAGATATTCACTAAAAAAGGGCCATACCTTGTATTCAAAGCGAAATATAAAGAGTTTCGCGAAAGGCGAAACGAAATTATTATTTATGTAAGTTTGAAGATTAATTATGTGGGTATTTCTCATAAAATCTTTTCTAGATAGGTAGTAGGAACTTGCTTTAGTCTAACAGTTATTGTTTTTTTAAATACTCTGCCATTTTTCAAATAGAAGACGCAGAACGCACTGCACTCTCAGCATAATGCAAGGTGAACCGCGTACGTAGATACATAGAATATTGAAATGAACAATGCAAGTTGCTCGCTCATAATTATATATTTTATATATATTTTCATTTCTATATACTATATATCTATGCAGGGTGTCCTAGAAATAATGGTCAGTAAGTAATTCTCTTCCGTATTCTACGATTGAAAATATTTAGTTCAAATTTTTTTATGGGAAATATAAGCTGTAGCTCTTTTAAGATATTACCCTTAAGATGGAATGCATTCATTTACTACCACAGCAAAAATCATGAAATTCGATATGTGCATCCTATCGAAAAAAAAATGTTTTTTATGTACAAAACATTGTGGGTTCAAAATGTTTTCACTAAAATATACTGGGTACGAAAAAGAAGTTGTGAAATGAACCCGCGATTTTTTTTCAGTTGGAAGCGCACGTGATTGAAATTTTCATTTCTATCTATTGGAATAGTTAGCGCTACTCTGTAATGACGAGGGACAATGATCTCGAAACCGCACTACAGTTGCGTTTATTTCGACTTCTTTGGGATATCCTGCGCCCGTTCATGACTAGCTCGTATTATTGGAACGACAATTCTTCGGATTTGTCGTTTCCAGTTTGGTAGTTTTTCTATTGAACTTACAAGGCATAATATCATTAGCTTTATTTTTTTTTTGTTGAAAAATCATCTTTTTTTTATTCCGCAGAACGATTTGGAAACTGTTCAGTTCTTGGTCTACTAGTTCTTGGTCTACTGAACTGTAAGCTGTTTCTCAACTTTGGACATAAAGGATATAAGGCATTTTGTCGATCTAGTTTTTTTCCTCTTTTAATGTCCATTAATGCTTTATAGAAGCAATCCCTTTGTGACTTTTGCAGCAATAATTGTTCAGCATCTTTTAAATCCTTGTCAGTAACCCTTTTCACGTCTTGGGAAATAGTAGATGGGTCTTTTAATTGAGTTTTACGTAACAAATCTTTGAAAATATGTGTACACCTCAAAAATCGTGCAGTAGCGAATAATAGCCTCGTATATTTAGAGAACCGCTTTATTTCTGGGAGAAGACCATGGAATTCGAATTCTTGTATCACTAAACATCTTTCAAATTTTTCCTCGGCTGTACTTTGATGTTTTTCCACTAATTTAGTATCTTCTTGCGGCCAATATTGTTTGGATTTTCTCAAAAACTGTGGCCCATACATCCAGAACTCCATGTCTGGTTTGGTAGGTGCCTGTCGTGTAGCTAAGTCTGCAGGATTTTCACTTGTAGGAACCCATCTCCACTGATCCACATCACTCGAAGCTCTAATTTCTGCAACTCGATTGGAAACAAACTGTTTGTATTTGTTCGATTTATCTCTTATCCATCCAAGTACACACATTGAATCTGTCCAAAAATAAACTCGATTGATTGGTATTTCTAAAGATCTAGTTACACTTGCAGCTATTCTGCTTCCTAGGATTGCACCTTGTAGTTCAAGCCGTGGTATAGATAATTCTTTCATTGGGGCAACCCTAGTCCTAGAAATTACTATCATTGTATCTATTTTGTCTCCTGACTCTACTCTGAGATAGGAGATCGCTGCAAAGGCTTCTTTACTGCTATCTGAGAATGTGTGTAGCTCTATGTTTTCAGCATTTGGTATGTTTACACTGTAACATCTTGGGAATTTAAAATTATTTATCAATTTGAAATTTTCTAACATTTTTCTCCAAGTGATTTTGAAATTTTCTGGTAATTCCTGATCCCATTCAATTTTAGCTTTCCATATTTGTTGCATTAAAATCTTTCCTTTAACAATAAAATGCGATATGAATCCCATGGGATCAAATAATGTCATAATCGACTTTAAAACATTCCTCTTGGTTGGCCGTAAGTTTTCATATTTACTGAAATCAATTTTGAATGTGAATTCATCAGTTCTAAAATTCCACAAAATTCCTAAAACTCGATGTTCTGATTTTTCTTCAGAATCTTGCCGAACATTCTGGGTTCTTTCGGTTACTAAACTCATCAGAGAAACGGAATTTGATATCCAGCTAACTACTTCAAAGCCAGCAATCTGCATGGTGTTTTTAACTCCATCTATTAGGGCTAGGGCTTCCTTTTCATCATCAGCTGAATCTAAGTAGTCATCCACATAAAATTTTTCAAGAATAGCCTTTTGAATTTCTCCTTCGGAATAATTTTTCGCATTATAATTCTTAACAAACTGTGCACAGGCTGGCGAACATTTTGCTCCAAATGTCATAACGTTTACGTGGTAAACATCTGGTTCTCTGTAATTTTCTAAATTTCTCCATAAAATGCGTTGTGAGTCCCTGTCTTCTTCACGTATCAGTACTCTGTGGAACATTTCCCTCACGTCACCACAAAAGGCGATCTTTTTCTGACGAAATTTCAGCAAGATAGCTCCAAGAGAATTCATTTGATGAGGTCCAGTCAGCAGCATGTCATTCAGACTGATACCATTGGATTTTGCTGCTGCATCGAAGACCACTCTTACCTTTTTCTTATTTGGATTTATCACTGCAAAGTGCGGCAGGTACCATGTGCAGGGACCACAATTTTTAATCTCTTCTACTGATAGCTTTCGTAGATAGTTTTTTCTCACGTGATCTTCAAATTTGGCACAATATTCATCAGCTAAATATTTATCTTTCAAACATTTCCTTTCAGTACAATTTAATCTTTGCATGGCTCTAGCATAACTATTTGGCATTTTGCATTCATCATTCTTCCATAGCAATCCTATTTCATATCTCTCGCCAACTTGTTTTATTGTTCTATTCATTATTTCGTTGGCTCTGGTATCTTCCTCATTTACTTCCAATTTAGAAACAGGAATTGTTCCAAAAGATTCTGTAGTGTAGAATTTTTCCATGATATCCTTCAAATCTTGTTCTGGTTCTCTTTCGTCACATATATGAAAAATGTGATATCCCGATCTATTTTGTATGTCTGATTGGATTGGTCCATGTACAGACCAACCTAATTTAGATTTAGAAGCAACAATTGAGTTTGTTGGTGTAGATTGGATACGCCTGGGTATAATCAAATCGATGTTGTCCTGACCAATGATCATAACAGGTTTCACTTTCGTATAACTCTCAATAGGAATACCTTCCAAATATTGATGGTCATGTAAATTGAAAGATTGTTCAGGAAGCGATAAATTCGAAACTGTGCGAACCCCTCTTAGTAGAAAGCTGTCATCATTGTCGATTCTTGATATGTTTATGTCTAGTCGAGAAGAATTTTCTTCCTTTATCACGTCATCATTGGTCCATTGTAAACATAATGGCTGTTTTTCACCCAGTATTCCAATTTGATCGGCTATCTTGTCATGTAAGAGTGTAACTGTTGAGCCTTCATCACACAAAGCATAAATTTTGAGAGTTCCGTTTCGACCATGGATTTTGAGTGGAACGAACCGCAATAAAACTGTAGTTTCACTTCTCACCATACCAACAATATTCGTAGATACGGGTTCTGATACTATCGGGTTTTCACTTGATTTCTTGATTTCATTATGAAGAAGTGAATGATGAGACAGTTTGCATCCATTCTTTCCACAAATTTTTTTGTTTCTACACCTGAGTTTTTGATGATTTCTCTTGAGGCAAGAAAAACATAATTTTTTCGATCTTACAACCTTCCATCTACTTTCCATATCATCCATTTCCATTTTTGGACAATTGTCATCATGGGCGGGCTCTTCACAATAATTGCATTTAAGAACTCTTCCATCATGAAGAGTGAACACTCTTTCTGTACTTCTTCCATTGTAGAAAGACGATCTCGTTTTGTCCCAGGGAAATTTAGATCTATCCCAATGTGCAGAAAAGCTAGTAACACTTACTTGACAAGCTGCCTCTGAAAAAGTAGCCAACCAATTAGCAAAATCTTCAAGATTGGTTTCACAATTTTGTCTTTTCTTTTGAATTATTACTTCACCCCATTTGATTTTCAACTCGTCTGGCAGTTTACTCACTAAATCTCTTTGTAATTGTGGATTCTGTAAATGACCAATAGAATGTAGAGATTTCATTATTGTTACGATATTAGTGACTTCGGTCGAGAAGTGTATCAATTTTTCCAAATTTGTGTCTTTTATTGGTTGTATTACTCTTATTTTGGACAGTAGCATCTCTATAATTACATCAGGTCGGCCAAAACGAGTTTCTAAAGTTGCAATAATTTTGGCCACATCAGAAGTCAACATTATACCCGCAACTGCTGCCTTTGCAGGGCCTTTCAAACATTTTTGAAGTTTGAAAACAATTTCGTCTGCTGAATAACGACTTGACTCGGTTAAGTTACGAAATTGACGAATAAAAACTGGCCAATCCAGGGGATTCCCATCAAAGCAGATAAATTCTGAAAACTCACGTTTCTCTGGTCTTATATTCTGTAGAACTGTATTATTCACCGAATGGAGTACCTCATTAACGGTCTCACACAACATCTTAACACTTGGATCACATTGCTGTGGGAATGTGTTAATGTACTTTTCTGTGTCATCATCAATCTCTTCTTGTTTTCTTTCAACCCATTGATTTATCATTGTATTGTTATAGTATTTTTTTTCACTGTGCCTGCCCTCTTCTTCATCTAATTCTTCTTTTCCTGAAGCATCTTCGTCTTGTACTAAATCTTCTTCCAGATCTAACAGTCTCAAAGCATTTTCAATCTCCAGTTTCTTCATCTCTATTTCCTGCCTTTTTCTTTCAAATTCCAAATTAATTCTTCTTCTGGCTACATTAATGCTTAGAGTCTTGGACGTTCTTAAGCTCTCTCTACTCATTGACTTACTTTTCATTGATGCAATCGACTTTGGTCTTTTAATCACCTCACTTGTCTCTGCTTGGTCTCTGGAAGGCTCATTTCCCACTATCGTGTCTTTTTTCTGTCCTAAATCTTCTTTTCTGCCGAAACTGTCGGGCCACACGAAGTCTTGGGATAAAGTTTTGCGAATTCCAGCTCCACTTCTCTGAGGTCTTTCTTTGCCGTTCATGATCACGTCGGGGTCACCAAATGTTCAGTTCTTGGTCTACTGAACTCCAAAGTCTTTTAATTAAAAAGTCGGACGTCTTTTCAGTCTTTATTTTCTGTCATATCTATCTAATGTCAACGCTCCCTTTTTTATTTCAAAACTATCAACTATGATCCTAATGTAAATGTAACAATGATACAAAAATCTAACTTAACTCAAATTCTAACAGAAACCATATCTAATGCTTCGACAACAAGCAATGAGAGTACCGTTACATTAACCAGCAATGAGAGTGATGTTGATATTAGCAATCCCATTCATTCCAATTTAGTGGTGATTACTCCTGAGGAAGAATTGGAAAACATGTTGAAGAATTTTTCAGATCACCAAAATAATTCGTCCGATGCTAATTTTTTGATTCCAGACATTCCACCAGCTAAAAAGTCAAGAATCGAGAATTCTGTCTTTACTAAACATAAGGTACCTATATTTCTGTTTTCTACTCGACATTTAATTTGATTTTTCTTCCAGACGTTAGAGGAACTACTTCTTAAATCTGGAGCAGAGGGATTGTCAATTCTGGCGAAAAAAAAGAAACTTTCGCCAGACTTAAGGCAAAAGCTCGTCAATATTGTTGTGGGGGAACTATGTGCAGACATAATTTCCAACCGTGGAAATGTAGAGTGAGTTTTTTTTTTTCATACTTGAAATCTTTCCTCTAAAAGCCTAATTCATATGTTTGTTAAAACAGGTTAAAACCAATAGTATTTAGTAGAGCCGCAAAAGAAATTTGCAGTTTTTTTCCTGAAGAATGCGAAGACGTGTATTATATTCCATACATCTCTGGTAAAGGTGGTTTGAGGAGAGTTCCTACTCGAGGAAAACTTTGGAGCCGTTATTTAACCATCAAAGCCCAGCTCAGACTTCTGAATAAAGAGAAAAACAGAATTGAAAACACAGGCCAAACTGTTGAAGAAACTGATCCGGATACAAATAAAGATTTGGAGTTTTTGAAGGAAAATGATGCTCCCTTTCCCAGAATTTTAGAAGTTTGGGAAAATACCTTTGAAGAAAGAAGAAAATTACTCGCGAAAAAAGAGAATCCCGTAGATTTTATTTCTTCCTTCAAATGTTTACAAGTTGATAACGGAATACTTTTGGTAAATCAATTTATCACAAAAGTTTAAAACAAAATCATAATTTTTCTTCTTTATATCTAGCTGGAAGCTGATTTCAACAGAATTTATTCAGAAAAAATCGACATTGTTTATAAGAATTGGCCCAAGGTTGCTGAAGCTATAATTTTCGAATTAAAAGAAAGGGGAGTTCATTTAGGAGAATATTCCGAGTTTGGTAATTCTTAACTTTCGAAAGAATGAAAATATTGAGTAAGATATCGAATATTTTTCAGATATAACAAGTCAAGCATTACTGCAATTGACGTTTATGTTCTCGACAGTAAATATTAGAAAAAACAAGGAAAATTGGCGCCCCAGTCGGGCAGAAGTTAAAGATAGTTTTTTCTTCAAATTAAATGTGAGTACTACCTATATGATTTTCCACGTCAAATCTTCAAAACACTACTTTCGATATTGCCGATTTTGATTACTTACTTTTTATATACACTTCATAAATTTACTGCTAGTCCATTCCAATAATCTCTGTTTCTAGTCTTAGAGTATTTTCATAAAATTTTTATATTGAAAAAATATTCATGATCACCAAGGTGGATTTTTTCAAGAATTCTTCATACAAAATATTCCTCAAGACTTCTGGACTTACCGACGATATTGTATAAGTCTATCCTGATATCAGCAATTTTTTTTATTGTAACATATTAGCTCATAGTTCACTTGAAGTCAAAATGTTCTGAATAATCGAATGCTCGCAGTAGTATTGAATTGAATTCAAAATTATATTATTTTTGCAGCAATTATCTGATTTGAATGAAATCATAAATCGCCGGAAACAAAAACTCGACAAGCTGAATTTTCCATTGCAACCATTCGGCTACATATTTGATGAAGATTATTACGTATATTTATATGATAAATCCTACAAAGTGGATGTACCATCGGCATGTAGATGCTTGGAGCTCTTGTTCAAGACATACTACGTGTTAAATTTAGAGTATCCAGCAGAATCGCGCCACATCTGGCAGTTCGTCCAAGAAATAGTTTTTGAATTTAACGCAACGTCAAAAACAAGTAGCACAGCTTGTGCATTGGCAGATGTGAGATACCATTTGAACATTTCAAACAGTTCTTAACCATTAAGAGTGTTACTTTTACGGCTGTTTTTGATATCTATACCACTTCTGAAAGTTCCTTTTAATTTAAGTATAAGCCTTGATGTTTTGTTTTTTGTTACTCAATAATGCTCCGATTATTTCCTTTTGAAGTTCCTCTTTGACTATAAACTAGTTTAAGCTATTTTGCAGTTTGATTTATTTATCGTTACTCTGAATGTATTTTTTTTTCTTTGATCTCATTATTTTTACATTTTTGAATGTTGTTTTTTTCAATCAAGGCATTGACTAAGATTTTTTGCTTTTTTTTCTGATTCCGTTGATCTCATTCGTTCGAAATGCCGCTCTGTAGTATATGTTCTTCAGATTTTGATCAATTGAAATCTCTTGTTCTGCATTTGAATCTACAACATAAGTGCAAACTGAAGCAGGAATATAAATGTGGCGAAAAAGAATGTTTCAGAATTTTTTCCAATTTGAAATCTTTCAAAAAACATTTCAGAGAAACTCACACTTCTGAATTATTTTCTGAATCTGGCCTTAAACATATCGTTGAAAAAGGTGATGAGAGAATAACTGAAGAAGGCGATCAATCTCATATGGATGACATTGAATTTGAAAATTTCCATGAAATTGATGAACTAAATCAAGACGATATATTTGACTCTTTCAAAAACAAAATAGAGAATAACGTATTGATATTTGTCTCACAGTTATATGCTGACAACACATTCACACGAAAAAATGTTCAGAAGATTATCAACTCATTCAACGACGTGCTAATTGAACCATTAGAAATACTTGAAAACTATTTATCCGAAATTTTACCCAAAGCAAAGTTTGCAAAATTCTTCGTAATCTTGAAACAATTGTTCAATGGTATTCATTCTGAATATTTTAGGTTCAAAACTTTAACAAATTCTAACTTACTTATACGACCCGAAGAAATTGTAGTTGGACAAAGACAAGAAATAGGCGAAAATGGTACTATAGTTAAAAAAAATAATACTATTCAATTCGTTCCGCTGAGAAAAGTCTTTCAAAATTATCTCCAAATTCCTAAGGTATTTGATGTTATTTTGAATAATATGAAAGAAATACAATCCCAAGAGGAAACTTGTAACATTATTCAAACAGACTTTTGGAAAGATAAATTAGCGTTTTTTCCTACTGAAAGTATTGTTTTACCCCTCTTCTTTTATTTTGACGAATACGAATGCGGAAACCCACTAGGTTCCCATGCAGGTATTCACAAACTTGGAGCAATATACTGCTCAATTGCTTGTTTACCAGCTCGTGATCAGTCTTTATTGGAAAATATATTCTTATGCCAGTTGTTTCACAGCGCTGATTTCAAAGAATTTGGAAGCAGTGTATTACTTTCAAGATTAGTAAATGAGATCAAATACCTTGAGACTGAAGGAGTAACTATAAATACAAAAGAAAAAAAAGTCAGAGTTTTTTTCACGCTTGCTCTGTTTCTGGGAGATACAATTGAATACAATATTGGGTTATGTAGAAAGTTTCCGGGCAAATTTTTTTTGTCGCTTCTGTAAGTGCTCTCGTAATGATTCCTTAAATATCATTACACAAAGAGAAGAACTCCTAAGAAATAAACACAACTACGAAGCGGACTTAATAAAGAGCAATATCAGCCAGACGGGTATAAAACAATCGTGCGTTTTTAATTCCTTAGATTCTTTTCACGTAGCAGAAAACTATGCAGTTGACATTGCTCACGATGTATTTGAGGGGGTAGCTAATTTTGATGTTGCTGAGATTTTGTATCAATTTATTTTTATTGATAAATTATTTACAATTGAAATCCTCAATTCTAGAATAAAATACTTTGATTTTGGCAAACAAATGATTAATAAACCTCCATTAATATCTCGGGAAAATCTAAGAAAAAAGAATATTAGGATGTCATTTTCCGAAATGAAAGCTTTTGTATTGTATTTGGGGCTAATGATTGGGGATTTAGTACCTCTTGATAATCCTTTTTGGAAATTGTACTTATTTCTCAGGAAAATTTTATCTATTATACTTGCATCAAGTGTCAACAAAAATACTTGTGAAAAATTAAGTAGATTAATCAGCGATCATCACGAATTGTATCTAAAATTGACACAAGTTTCGCTCAAACCCAAACACCACAATCTGACGCATTATCCGTATTTAATGAAAAAAGTAGGCCCACTTATACATATGAGTACATTGCGCTTTGAAGCCAAACATAGGGAATCGAAGTTGAATGCAAATACAGTTGCATCCCGTGTAAACATAACACAAACTTTGGCATTAAAGCATCAGTTGAAGCTTGCTAACAAATTTTTATTGCAAAAAGGCTTAACTGATGATAACTGTTTCGAAATTAAAAATTCTGAAATGATTTTGGATATCGAGGCTTTTTTCTCAGAATGCTCGAATTATGAGAAAATTTCAAATATGTTCAATGGAAAATTTTCGACAGTTCAATCGATTAGTATAGGAAAAATGCAATATACCATAGGACAGTTGATAATGTTGAAAGATGGAGATGAAATAGCATTTGGGATAACTGAAAAAATTGTTGTCAGCAGCAATAATGTCATATGTTTTATTTATAATAAAATAGGAATTAAAAATTTTAATGAACATTTTTTTTCATACGAAGTTTTCATTACTAATGAAAGGAAATGCATTTTGGAAAAAAATATTTATTTTCAATTACACCTTACTATCAGCAAAGTCAAAGACAAGGAGTATATAACAATTTATTGTTATCAGCCTTGAATTACTCTATTCCTTATGCCCGTTTTTTTTACTCTTAGGATATAGATTGATTGTTGATATAGATTTATGTTATATTATAACATTAAATGAACTACAATTTCTACTTGAGATGTTAAGGTTTATTTTCCATTACAATCTTTAGCAGTGAAATTTAATTTTCTGTATAAAAATGTAAACAAAAATATAGAAATTGAATTGTTATTTTTATTTTTTATTATTCACTTTTCCATATATTTATATGAGTCATGAAGTTTGCTTTGTATACGAAAATGAACATAAGGCAAACATCAATATTCACTCAAAGGGCTATAGCATTCAAAATAATATATAATGTTAAAAAGTATATAGTATTTGATTGATGAGGTTCCACTACTTCCTTAATTGTTTTTTACTCCAAGAGTGATCGCTGTATTAATATTCCTCCCATTTATAATTTTCTTTTTCATTAACTCAGATGGTATACAGAGATACACCTTTCTCGAATGAATTTATTGAATTTATGTTTTAATTATATAACTTTTGAGAATGAGTTAATAAAAAAGAAAATTAGGTAGAGAAATTAATACAGCTTTCACCCTTTAAGCACTAAAAAAAATACTGGAATTTTGTACCAATTTGTACTTGAGGTTAGTAACAGTGTCTCTTATAATAGATGATGTTGTGTACTTATGACAAGTATAACTGTGTACTCACGATAGTGACCGTGTGTACTTACGGTAAGTAATAGTGACTCTTATCGTGAACAAAAAAGTTAATTACCAACACAAACTATTCATGAGATCTGAGTGAAAAAGTTACGTGTTACAGACATAGGTTCTCACTTACTGCAAGCGGCAAATATACTTGGATTATAGAAAAATTATGTTTAGTGTACATTCAACTGTTTCTTGCGCCGAACAACTTTTTTAGTTGCAGTAAAGAAGTTCAATATCCTATCAAGTAACACATGATACTTGGATCAGATCAATAAAGTCAGTTATTCTGAATAAAAATGAAATACGAACTGCAAGTACCTTTGCTCAATTATGATAAGTTACTTTTTGTTAGAAAACACATATACTTGTAGCAAATAAAAAAAGTTCTTTGTGGCTATAGCAAGTCACAATTTCTATTTGTCGTATTCAAATTTTTTTCTCGGTGTTGAAGTGTTCATTTGAGACATGTAGGAAGGGTGTCCGGTCCCTGGATACATACTCTTACGAATACTAGTGTCTTGATTTGGAAGGGTCTCCGGTCCCTGGAAATGATAGATGCGAAATCCAAAATTCTGACCACATGTGTGTAATGAATTAATCATGTTAGTCCGATATGATGGAACATACTATGTATGTGATCAGTCATGTCATTTATATGTTGATCTACTATGTGATATGCATGCATTATGGCATATGTATCTGTTGATCAGTTTCAGTTGATATGATGGTATAATATCACTTGTGGGAAGGGTCTCCGGTCCCTGGACACAATGTATTGATACCATACCAAATATTAAGGACAGTTGGTTCGCTATAAGGAACCCTATTCCATTGCCTCACAGCAACAGCTCTGTATGGTTCCACTGACAATCCTGTTGTAGGTTTAAGGCTTGATTTATATAAATTCTAATAAAATAATATCTACTATTGTATACTTTATATATATTCTATATTTCTTAGTTTATCGAAGTCAGTTAAATGGAACTTTCAGTTTTCTGTTGATTAGTTGTCAGGTCCTCAGTTTGGGAGGGGGTGTTGAAGTAAGAACTGCTGGCCAAAGTTGATTTGGGACCAGTCCACTTCTATAAAGCAACCTGCTGACAACTAATATTATGTTCGGCCTAATGCGCAAGCGCAACTAAGTTAGGTACACGTGCTATTAATGGTGCAGAAGCCAGTTCTGTCGGGAATGCGAATAGATAAAGGCTACTCTCACTATTAATAGTTTCCAGCGACCATCAGCCATTTTGTGTAATCCACCAGTGTGTTAAATATATATTTAAATAAACTTTGTTAAAACCGTCTCATCAGTTTTAAAAGTATCCACCCTCACAATTTCTAAGTTGTTTGTACGTATTCCAGTCAGCAGCCTCACCTGATGCTTTGAACTTAGAAAGAACTTTGTTTCTAGTCTTGATCATATCTCGTAAAGTGTCTGTTAACCAGGGTGAATAATTTTTCGATATCTTGATTGTTCTGAACGGCGCATGCAAATCCAACAGCGTGATTATATTCGAGGATAGGAAATCAACCTTTTCATCAACTGTTGACTTGTCATAAATATTATTCCAGGGAATGGACATAAGATCAGACTTAAATTGGTCATAGTTAAGATTTTTGAAGTCCCTATAAGTTTTCAAAATTGAGCCGGTCCCATGAGTTTCCACATTAAGAATACAGTGGACAAGATCATGATCACTTACCTGTGGAACAGGAAAAACACCAGAATCCTTCACCATATCAATGTCAGATATGAGTATATAATCAATTAATGTCGAGGAGGTGGAAGTGGTTCTAGTAGCTTCATCAATTATTTGATTCAGACCAACACTCTCTACTACGCGGATAAATCCCTTAACTTCTGGGCTAGTTTTAATGAAAAAATCCATATTAAAATCTCCGAGACAGACAACATAATCAGCAGAAGTAATCATCTCTGAGATCATCGACTCAAAACCGTCAAGAAAAAGTTTATAGTTATATGAGGGCGACTTATAGACAATAGATATTGCCACACTCACACCTCCTAATCTCAAGATGATCCCAAGCTGCTCAATCTCAACATCATATTTGAATATCTTGAAACTTAAGTTATTCCTAATATATATCCCGACCCCTCCACCTCGACTACCTCTATCACCTCGTATGAACTTAAATCCATCAATGGCAAGAGAAGCATCCGGAACCTCCTCGCTCAGCCAGGTCTCACTCAAACCAAAAATATCAAAATCATCAATCAGAAGATCTCTGATTTCGTTGTAATGCAAGTTTAATGAGCGCGTATTCACATGAGCAACCTTCAGCAAGCCTTTTCTATTATTAACCATATATTATGTAGACGTGAACAAGTATAGCAACATAATGAATGAAACTAGTAAGTAAACGAGAAAGATGCAATCGCGGTGTAGTGATAACTACACTCACTTTCAAAAGTCCTGCACCCCCTAATTATTAAGGCTATCTCAAACTTTGAAGAAAAAATGATACCCTCGGGTTCAAGGATAATGAAAGGCTTTTACAGAAATAAAATGAAATCAATTTCATTTCATAGAATTATGAAGTTGAAACAACAAATACAAATTAGGAATCAAAAATTGCAAAAACAAAAATTAAATTTAAACGGAAAATTAAAAGTTAATTAATAAAAGATCAAACTAATATGCAGTATTTGAGCCTATGTTGCTCAGCAATGCATTCACTCGTCTAGGCATTCCAAAAATTAACTTATTGATTATTTCCTGCGGAATATTCATCCATTCCTCGGTAACAGCTACAATAAGTTCTTGTGAATTTCGTGGTGGATTATTTCGACGGAAAACGGCTCTGGAGACATGATCCCATATATGCACTATAGGATTTATGTCAGGAGACATCGCGGGCCATTCTAATCTGATAATGTTTTGGTTTTCCAGGGCTTTTTGAACACCTCTAGTGCGATGTGGCCTGGCATTATCGTCCATAAAGATAAATTGAGCCCCTAATTCATTACCCATGGGTATAATTACAGGATTTATGATATTTTCGAGGCAATATGCACCAGTCATCGTCCCGGATATGTGAATTAGTGGCGTTCTTCTTCCAAACATTATGCCTCCCCAAAACATTTCAGTGCCACCGCGAAAAGGAGCAACTTGAATAGCTCTCTCAGGTCTATTTCGACATCTCGGTTCCCTCCAAACTCTTAAGCGGTAGTCATCACTTACTAACCCAAACCGTGACTCATCTGTAAATAGCACATTTCTCCATTCTTCTAAATGCCAGTTTTGATGAGCTCGCGACCACTGCAGACGAGCGGTTCGGTGACGAACTCTTAATAAACGAACTCTGAGAGGCCTTTTGGACCGCAATCCTGATGTTAAAATTCTTCTACGAATTGTAGCACATGAAATTACACGGTTGTGGGCTTTTTGGAATTCCGACCTGAGTGTTGGTACCGTCACTGCCCTATTTCTACGGGCTGATTGGGCAATATACCGATCTTCTCGAATCGTGGTAACACGAGGATGCCCATTTCGAGGTCTACTATGCACTCCACCAGTGTCCTCATAGCGCCTAATCGTGCTAACCGTGCTTCGAATAATGTTTAGTCTATTGGCTATCTGATGGCGTGAGAGCCCTTCTTGCCAGAGAGCAATAATTCTAGTTCTGTCAAACACAGACAACTCGTTTCTGGGCATATTACACAGTTTTTGAACTAACCGGTACTTAAAACGAAAAACTACTGGTTCGCAGAAAGGCACACATTTGACAAAATCGATATTTAAACACAAGAAAATTTTTTGTTTCGTAATGTTATCGTTTTATTTGGTGGTCAACAAGTTTCTGTTGTTGTCAGTAACAATTTGTTGTGAATCTTGATTATTTTATCTCCACTACAGGGGGGGGTGCAAAACTTTTGAAAGTGAGTGTATATTAACAGTTCAACAAAAAGCAAATCAGAAATAGAAAATATGCAATATATAAAAACGAGTTGAGTGTACGTAATGTAAACAGTGGTGAAGTGAGCAAACTATAATAATGGATGCAACAGAAAAAAGAAAAAAAAATATGTATATATATGATAGTATATCCTTAACCTATCAGACAATGGGTAGATATACTAAAAACAAGCAATAAATGAGACATTCAAGAATAGCTCCGCACCACAGACAGTATCTCATGTTAATTAGACTTACGCGTCAACAAGATCATCTTCAGACGTAATTTTTCTCACTTGATTGTTCACCAAAACAAATATATTGCCTCTAGATGTCCAACAAGGAGAAGACCCAAATTTTGTACGCACCTTCTTAAACAACATTAATTTACTTGAAACCAATCTTTCACTGATCGCCACACCAGAACCCTTAAGACGACGTTTGTTGTCGAAAACAATATCACGTTTCCATCGGTGAAAAAAATGAACTATGATAGGAAGGGAATTCCCTCGTTGACCACTTTTTCTTCCTGACCGATAACATACGTGCAGGTCATCTGTTGATAACTTGTAGGTGGATTTTTTGAGAATTTGACTGTTTACAATCTCACACACTCTCTCATTTAAATTTTCATTTTCATTCTCCTTCACCCCATGAAAGATTAGATGACTGTTGAACCTCTCCTGCCTTTTGTTCTCCATTTGTGATTTGATTGTCTCTATGTGATTTTTTAGGGAGTTTAAATTCTCTCTCATAGTATTTTCAAAACCACTTATCTTATTCACTATATCAATGATGGAATCAGGTTCAGAAACAGGAGTATTTTGTCTTGAATTTTTCAACATATTGGTGACTTCGTGTCTCAGCTCGCACAGTCCGGATTGTAAAGTTTCTTCCATCTTGTCAACGCGGACACTCAGTTCAACCTGATCACCTCTTTGCAATCTTGTTCCCCTACTAGGCATTTTAAAACTTTAAAGCCAATACAGATAAACAAGAACTACTTAGATCTTCAACCGATTACAGTGAAATTAGATATTAAATATTCGTGTATACGGAGCAATCCCAGATGAGCTACATAAACATCGAAGGCTGAACAATGAATGAAATATTCAGAAGAGCAACCTCGGGAAGCCAGATCAGCGAGATCTGCACCCCGTTTTAGAAAAATTCTTTTGTTGTGAATAATTTTCATTTAATTTCAATTCTTGAGAGGAATTTTGTTTTTCAATTCAGGATTCCGACATCGTGCGGAACTGTAAACATTCCACACCGTTTTTATTCCGTTTTCAGTTCTGAAAAACGATGTCGGTTCGTGAAAAACCTCCTGAATTGAGAGATAACCGGTTTTTTTTCTGCCGGTACCGATAAACAGATCTTCATCGACGCGAATTTTACCCATTTTTGACATCTGGGGCACATCCGTTTCCGTACCCCCCCGGACGATATAACATCAGATGTGCCCCGCAGGTCAATTAATTCGCATAGTATACCGACTTCGTCAATTCACATAATCCGCCCGATTCGGATACTTCGTCTCTTAGTGCTGAAAATTCGCATAGTTCGCCAACGTCGTTGATCCGTTAGTTCGCATTATTCGGCTATTTCGTCGTTTGCTAGTGAACTTTAGAGATTTTTCCTAGCTATCTGCCGTGCGGTATATTAACGACCAGCTGTCAGGAGCCAGATCCATCCACTCATCACTCCGTTACCGAGTCCAGAGGTAAGATAGCCTTCTGTTTCAACTCGTTGTGTACCCTTTACCCTGTTTCCTTTCTCTGCGTTGGGGGAAGTTTCTGGCCGGCGTGCAAACACGTCAGAAGCGGAAACCAACGTGGTAACCTGTTGTACACCTTTTACCCTTTCTCTGCGTTGGGGGAAGTTTCTGGCCGGCGTGCAAACACGTCAGAAACGGAAACCAACGTGGTAACCCGTTGTGTACCCTTCACCCTGTTTCCTTTCTCTACTTTGGAGGAAATCTCTGGCCGGCGTGCAAACAAGTCAGGGACGGAAACCAGCATAGTCACCCATCATGTACCCTTTTCCTCTCTCTGTGTTGTGAGTAAGTTTCTTACAGTCCCGTAGTGTGAAACTGAGCTCGAATTACCTTGCCTGCTCAGGGTTCTTTCGTTCTGGCTGGCGAACGATTCCGTAACATCCGTGATACGTAAAGAGATCGGATCCCCATTTTCTTTCTTTCCGTCCGTTTTATTCCACGAATCCACCATTTTTGTGTTCTTGTTTTTGATTCCGAGGAAAACCTCCTTACTGCTGTAAAGTAGACTCTTATTCTATTGTATTACGATTTTTATTCGACCGAAACTGTAATAATTGTGCCGGTTGTATTTCCTACTACGAGACAACGAATAAAATTGTGAAATCCGATTTTGACTTTCACTGGTTATCGTTTACACCCCAGATAACACCGAACCTTGTCTTCGACTTGCAGCTACCAGAGTAGGTTTGCTATTTTCTCTTCAAAGAATAACTGGCCAGGATTCCTGAGAAAAGGGCGTTACAAAAATGGCGCCCGAGCAGGGACAGTGCAGAATCTAAAAGGAAACAATAGAGGTGGGAGATTTTCCCCGGACAGTGAGTGAATCCCCGAAACAGAGGGTAAAACAGTGAGTAACTATTTCTTGAACGAAAAACTGTAAAAAATAAACTTGATCTGTGTTTTATTTCCTGCCACCCTGTATTGAACTGTTTTACTATGAATTGAATTGAACTTTGAAAATTTACCTATTGTTGAACGGGCTGTTTTGCAGTGAATTGAATTGAACTTTGAAAATTTACCTATGGTTGAACCGCATTGCAAATAATTTGTGATTATTCCTTACTGATCACTGTGCTGATTTGTTGGAAGTTGAACTGTTATATGCCTGTGAATTATTGAACTCTATCTCGAATTATTGAAAATTCACCGATGTTAAATCGCATTGAAAATAACTTATTTATTAATTATTTCCGATTTTTTTCATTATTCTATTTATTGATGTCTGAGTTGAACTGTTTCAATTTCGCATTGAAGGTGAGTGAATTTCTGGACTTTTTTTAGTCGCAATTGGTATAATTTAATAGGGTTGATTTACCTATCGGCTTGGTTGTGAATCACCTATTACTTAATGTTGAGACTTACTGATTATTTTTGATTTTTTTTCTGAAAACTGAAATTCAATTATTGTGATTTATTTCCTGGCTATTGAACTTGAAAAACTGTTTGGTATTTTTGCGGTTTGGTGAATTTAACCTGTGCTTTCCGGAGCTATTCGAATTTCTGGAAATTTTCCGGATTTATACGAAAGGACTTGCGATTGTGTGCGATGTTTCTCGAATATTTTCGGACCGGAAAGGACTTCAAGGATGGAGACATCACTGATCGACTTGGGAGATGGTGTCGATCCTCCTGTAACAGTCAATGTGTCACGTACTGGTACACCTGTAAGGAATCCAACATTAGAACAGGTCATGAATGAGACGAGACAGACATGTAGAGCATTACTACGGCAGTTACCAGCGATACCTATCACACAGTCACAGGACTGTGGGACAACAACACCTCGAGGGTTCGACACAGGGTAGATGGATTAATCCCACACTTACCTGCACCTTGGATAATTCCTGACCGGCCAGTTACCACAACCTGCCAGATCAGAACCAGAGTCCCGATCAACAATACCAACTATCCCGGTACACAAGTGGAACATTTCCTTTGACAGCACTGGTAGTGTAACCGGATTTCTTGAAGAAGTGGAGAGGCTGGCCGAATCCCGTGAAGTGCCTCTGGAACAAGTTTTTGAATCAGTTTATGAATAACTACGAAAGGATGCGAGGGATTGGTTTATTCCCAGGAGAGGTACTTTCAAGGACTGGGAAGATTTCAGCAACCAACTGGAAGAAGCATTTCTGCCTGTGAACTACGAGGAGAATCTGTTGGAGGAAATAAAAAGGCAAACACAGGGCCCTGAAGAAAACTTCCTTCTGTATGTTACCCGGATGCAGAACTTATTCCAGAAACTCACCTATTCAAAACCATCCGAAGTGGAGCAGATCCGGCTCATCCGACAGAGGTTGATTCCGCCCTTACAGCAAGCCTTGGCCTTTCAGGAAACCAAGACTTATGATGAACTTCTCCGTAAGGGAAAAGTTTTTGAACTGGTCCAGTGACAGATGAGCCAGTTCACCCGGCCACCCTCAAAACCAGGTTTCGTGGAGAAACCTCACCTGACGTACACTCCCTGTCAACTGAACCGATATCAAGCAGGTTTTTCTATGAGTACAGAAGAGCAGGTTCACCAAACAATCGATCACAGGGAATCAGTCCCGCCGACACCAACCAACCAGACACACGACTTTCTCCGCCGGGGGAAAGCCGTCCAAGGCCGCCCAGGTCCAGAGAGACAATAGTCCAGCAACAGGAATCACACCGTCCGACTTCTGGAGACAGGTACGAGGGTCCAGACCTTCAACACCGCCACCCCGCCGTCAAGTCGAAAATAGCCACGCCGACCGAACCGAACCAACATCAGGAAGGAGAGTGTCCTTCCAAACACAATGTTTCCGACGTGGTGGATATGGCCACATGCGTCGAGAATGTCGCAGGCCACCGAAAATCTTCTGTTCTCGATGCCAGAGGGAGAACATTCTCTCACGAGACTGTCCATGTGCGGGAAACTGAAGAGGAGATTGGAGACGGAGTCGACCACATCTCCCGAAATCGACTCCACTGGCACCAACCACCTGTAATGACAATCGTCCGTTAGTTGAGGTCAGAATAGCCGGCAAACACTTCCGAGCACAGATAGATACCGGAGCGACCAGGAGTTTCTGCAGTCAGGCCGTATCCCACCAGTGTGAAAGTAAAGGAATCACAGGACAAACGATGCACAATAGTTTCGCAGAAATAGCGAACGGACAAACCACAGTTACGCCGAAACTAAACACCACAACCTTGCAAATTTCGGACTACACACTGCCTGACTTGAAATTCTTATTGGTACCCAACTTATCGGTTGACATTATTCTGGGGATGGATGTTCTGTCGACATTCAAGTTTGCCGACAATCTCAGCACCGCCGAATGCTTCCTGGAGGGTAGACTGATCTCAAAGCCGATATCTACTGTTGAAACCACCGCCGAAGTTCACACCGCCGAGGAACACTTTTTGGAACTGACGGAATCTCAGAAAAAGGAACTAGAGGCATTTCTCGCAGAGGAGTTGAAGAAGTTCGAAGCCCTGTATGGTACAACCGACCTGATTGAACACAAGATCAAAGTGAAACCGGGTACCGAGCCAAGTAAACAACGGTACCGACCCCTAAACCCGAAAATGCAGGAGATCATCAATCAGGAAGTGGATCGTATGCTGGCTGAGGGAGTGATTGAACCCTCCAAGTCACCATGGAGTTCACCGGTGGTATTGGTCAAGAAGAAAGACGGAAAATACCGTTTTTGTATCGACTTCCGTGCTATCAACCAAGTGTCTGTGAAGGATGCATACCCGTTGCCGTACTTTTCTGGAATTGTGGATAAACTGCGTAAGGCCAAGTACATCTCCACACTGGATCTGAAACAAGGATACTTGCAGATACCTTAAGCAAAGGAGAGCCGTCCGATTACTGCCTTTACAGTTTCGGGAATGGGACTGTTACAGTTTACTGTCATGACGTTTGGTCTTCACGCTAGTCCGGCCACCTTCCAGAGATTCTTAGACACGATCACTTTCGAGGAACACCTGGAGAATTTGAGAGAGGTATTCCGGCGTTTGAGAGAAGCCAATCTTCGTCTCAACCTAGATAAGTGTGACTTTGTACGTGAATCCCTGAAATACCTAGGTCATGTCGTCACCTCTGAGTGACCGTACTGACCCAGATAAATTTTCCTCCATAGTAGCATTCCCAGCGCCGAAAACCATCCGGGAATTGCGCCGTTTTCTGGGAGTTTTCAGCTGGTACCGCCGTCTCATTGAAAACTTCTCCGATGTCGTTTCACTGTTGACTCACCTGTTGAAAAAAAAAAAACCACGGTGGAAGTGAGGAACAACAAAAAGCATACGAACTCCTGAAGCAAAAGCTGACCGAATCACCGATACTGGAAGAATTGACTATCAAGTCCAATACCGGAAAGGTGCCCTGAACAAAGTCGTCCACAGTCTGTCACGAAACCCATTGCCGTCTGTGGACTCCGTGTACCTAGCCGATGTCGAAGTTCGCTGCAACTGGTACCACAACAGATGACACCTGGAAAAATGCAACCACACAAAATGACGGACGCGCCATTCCAAGAGTTCTGTACAGATGTTGTTGGGCGCTTCCACGGTCCAAAAAGGAAAATTCTTACGTTGTGGTGATGCAGGATCGTTTTACGAAGTGGTTCGAATGTCGTCCGTTACGAAAAGCCACCGCTAAAACCGTTTATTCAGCCCTATATGAACAGGTTATTCTCCGATATGGCTGTCCGAAACTGGTAATATCTGACAACAGAGTACAGCATGACTTCATATTGAAATATGTCGTCGAGTAAGAAGGCTGTGCCGAGCGGGTCTCTTCAAATTTTGATTCCCGAATGCGCTTGTTGTAAGCGAACTATTGTAAAAAATAATGCGAAGTGTAATATTTGTAATAAGGTTTACCACCCCGGTTGTGCAATTAGAGTGGGAAAGTGCTGTGAATCTGATATTATAACATCCACCGATATAACTCTTGTTTCCACATCTCCGATGACTGAAAATATAAATAAAAATATATCTAATGTGTCTTCCCAACAAGAACTTCTCTTGAAAATAATTTACGAGCTGGAGGCAAAGAATGACCTACTGATGGAGAACAATGGTTTGTTAAGGTTTAAGATTTCAACGCTGGAAACCGAAATTGATTGTAAGAATGCCGAGATCGATCAACTCAACAAAAAAACAAAAACAAATATAAATAATGTCGATAACAGATCAGGTAAATCCAACACAATCGTTCGCTCTGAGAAAACACGCGGAGGATCTATTGCGGGCTCTGTAACTGATTGTCCCGTCGATTCCGAGTGTTCCCAGTTGCCACACATCGTTGCGGAGGTTGAGACTTCTAACGCTCCTGCGAGAACAACTATTTCAGGACGTAGTGAACGTGTGCTGCGCGGAAATAATAAAATTGGAGAGGACACCCAAGTTGCATATTCAAATCGTTCTACATCATCTACAAGAGAAAATGAAGAGTGGACTACTGTTTCCCGTAAGAAATACACAAGGAAAAACAATCGAGCATTGGTGGTTGGTAGTTATACTGGCGATTCATCCGTCGAGGGCATTGAAAAGTTCAGTGCTTTTCATGTGTCGAATCTAAAACCGGAAACAACTCAGGAAAATCTACAAGATTTTCTGAAGAATCGATTTACGGTAGTACGATGTGAGAGACTTACATCTAAGTACCCTGACAGTTATTCTTCATTCGAAGTACTCATACCTAAATCTGAATATGAAAGGGCGCTGGATGGTTCGAATTGGCCTAACAGGGCAAGTGTTCACCGTTTTTTTGTACCCAGGAAAACGAATCATCCAACAGGCTAGATCTTGATAGTTTAAAAAAGCTGAAATTGTTGCAGATCAATGTCCAATGTTTATCGAACAAATTGGATCTTTTGGAAGTACTTTTGAGTGAAATTGAGGCTGATATTGTAAGTGTCGTCGAACATTGGTGCAGTTCTGACAGTGTTAAGACAATGGCTGTTGCCGGTTACCATTTGACGGACTTTTATTGTCGTCCCTCTCGTGAGCACGGGGGTTCGATGATCTATATAAAAAATGGTGTGAAGACTAGAAAATTGGGCGTGTCAGCTTTTTCGGATGAAATGAATTTCGCAATTAGTGGAGTTATTGTGGTAACAAACAATATCCGTATAGGTATAATAAGTGTATATCGCCCTGGAACCGGAAATTGTGAAGTGTTTCTCGACAGAATGTCATATACTCTTAACTATTGTTTAAAAAAGGTTAATATTATTTTTTTGTGTGGCGATTTGAACATTAATTTTTTGGAAGTTGGATGCACTAACCGTAAGTTGTTGATCGATTTGATTGAATGTTTCCAGCTGAGAATAACCTCGCAAGACCCTACTAGGGTTTTTACAGATATCACTGGGTCACACATCCATTTCTAAACTGGATTATATTCTTACAAATGCAGATCTATCCTGTTGTAATGTAAAGAACTTTGAACCCCATATAAGTGACCACCGGGCTATTTTGTTAGAGTTCAATACTGAACTAGATGTTAATACTCAACCTATGCTAAAATTTGTCAGAAATTTGAATGAACAAAATTTGAACAATTTCATTTTCCATATAACAAACTGTGATTTTCATGATGTTTATGAGAATGTAGATGCTGATAGTTGTTTTGACTCTTTAATATCCACTGTTCAGCACATTTTTGAGTTTTGTTGTCCGTTAGTAAAGGTAACAAGTGGAAATGATAAATCCAAGAATTGGCTCACGCCAGAGATTGTCCTCGCTAAGAAACAGCTCATGCATTTATACTGGTTACATTTGAATTTGAAGACTTCGAATACCTGCAATTTATATAGGAATGCTAAATCATGCTACAATTCAATGTTGAAAAAATCTAAGCGACAGTATTATAATGATCTCATCAATAGTTCAGATAATAGGAGTAGGACGATTTGGTCCTTGGTAAATAGTTTAACAGGAAGAAGTGGGGGGGGGTCAGTCTGTTGAGCTGGATATTGACGGTGTTTTTTATGACAACTCAGATGAATTAGTAAACATTTTTGCAGAATATTTCTCAACAATAACTGAATCCACATTAAACCGTTATTACAATAATGCTTTGTCAACTTCTTGTAGTACCTCATGTTTATTGAACACCACATTCTTTTTTCATTCCGTGATGGAGTGTGAAGTAGCTGACATTATAAAGTCATTGAGAAAGAATAAGAGTTCGGGTGCCGATTCAATCTCTGCAAGACTTCTGAAGTTAATAAGTTCTGAAATCTCTCGTCATTTTGCTCATTGCATTAACCTGTCCATCAGTTCTGGCGTATTCCCTTCTGTCCTCAAAAAGAGCATTGTTATTCCGATTCCCAAAAATAATAAAGACGTACATACCATTTCAAACTATAGACCTATTTCTCTTTTGAGTACATTTTCTAAAGTCTTTGAGAGTATCGTACTGGATAGGATGTTAAAGTACCTGGACAAATTCGACATACTGGCTTCTGCACAACATGGTTTTCGATCGGGTCGTTCAACTCAGACGGCAGCGGTTCGAGTTGTTGATTACATCTATGAATGTCTGGATAATGGCTTTTATGTGGCAGGGCTATTCTTTGATCTCTCTCGAGCGTTTGATGGTCTGTCTTTCCAGTTCATTCTGGATAAATGCTACAACCTGGGTTTTCGGGGTGTGTTCCTAGACTGGCTTCGTAGCTATCTCGAAGGTAGAGCCATATGTGTGAAGCTTGAAGATTCATTGTCAGCGGAACATGGTGTCAACTTGGGAGTACCACAAGGCTCTGTCCTTGGACCACTTTTGTTTTTGCTCTTCATCAACGATCTCCCTGTAAATCTACGAATGATGTTTTTGGATGAGTTAGCTCATCGAGTTATTTCTCTGATAAAATATCTGTTGACGTTATTTGCTGATGATGTTTCAGTGGTGGTAACAGCCCCATCTTTTGAAGAGCTTCAGAGGTTGTGTGGCATTCTTGTTGGTTGTTTCGTGGACTGGTGCCACGGGAACAATCTGATGATCAACATTGGAAAAACTGAGTGCATATATTTCACCTTATGTAAAAATAATCCTGAGCTCGTTATTCAGTATATGAACGAAGAAATCCCATCCAAGGAAAGTGCAAAATTTCTTGGCATTTTTTTGGACAGTAATTTAAAGTGGTACACTCACATCGATGCACTGTGCAGTAAGCTCAACAAATCCTATTATGCGATAAGTAGACCGGTGTGAACTTAGCAGCCACTTTCCAGCAGCCACTTCAGATCTAGCGGCCGTTTGACCAGTGGCGTCGGGTACTTTTTTTTTCGCGTACTGTGCTTACTGAAATCGGTATTAGGTCTCGGAAATGAATGAATTCTTTCAAAACTGGAGTGTTTATTCATAAGAAGATGATAAATACTATTTGAAAGATTTTTTATTCCAAGAATGTTGAAGTGTCAGTACCAGCCATAAAATGGATATTCGAAATATAATCGAAAATAGGTCTAAAAAATGAATAAAGGGTTTGAAATTCGGTGTATGTATTTATAAACCCTCAAGGAACGATATGCCAAGAGCTTTTTCATTTGAAGGACTTGGAAGGGTGAATTTCACCCCCTCTCCTCAGAGTCCACAAAATAATTCGAAAATAGGTCTTAAAAATGAATAAAGGGTTTGAAATTCGGTGTATGTATTTATAAACCCTCAAGGAAAGATATTCCAAGAGCTTTTTCATTTGCAGGACTTGGAAGGGTGAATTTCACCCCCTCTTCTCAGAGTCCACAAAATAATTCGAAAATAGGTCTAGAAAATGAGAAAAGGGTTTGAAATTCGGTGTATGTATTTATGAACCCTCAAGGAACGATATTCCGAGAGCTTTTTCATTTGCAGGACTTGAAAGGGTGAATTTCACCCCCTTTCCTCAGAGTCCACAGAATAAATCGAAAATAGGTCTTAAAAATGAATAAAGGGTTTGAAATTCGGTGTATGTATTTATAAACCCTCAACGAACGATATTCCGAGAGCTTTTTCATTTGCAGGACTTGGAAGGGTGAATTTCACCCCTATTTCTAATAATAAAAAAAACATCGAAAATACGTCTCAAAAATGAATAAAGGGTTTGAAATTCGGTGTATGTATTAATGAACCCTCAAGGAACGATATTCCGAGAGCTTTTTCATTTGCAGGACTTGGAAGGGTGAATTTCACCCCCTCTCCTCAGAGTCCACAGAATAAATCGAAAATAGGTCTTAAAAATGAATAAAGGGTTTGAAATTCGGTGTATGTATTTATAAACCCTCAACGAACGATATTCCGAGAGCTTTTTCATTTGCAGGACTTGGAAGGGTGAATTTCACCCCTATTTCTAATAATAAAAAAAACATCGAAAATACGTCTCAAAAATGAATAAAGGGTTTGAAATTCGGTGTATGTATTAATGAACCCTCAAGGAAAGATATTCCAAGAGCTTTTCCATTTGCAGGACTTGGAGGGGTGAATTTCACCCCTATTTCTAATAATGAAAAAAACATCGAAAATACGTCTCAAAAATGAATAAAGGGTTTGAAATTCGGTGTATGTATTTATAAACCCTCAAGGAACGATATTCCAAGAGCTTTTTCATTTGCAGGACTTGGAAGGGTGAATTTCACCCCCTCTCCTCAGAGTCCACAGAATAAATCGAAAATAGGTCTTAAAAATGAATAAAGGGTTTGAAATTCGGTGTATGTATTCATAAACCCTCAACGAACGATATTCCGAGAGCTTTTTCATTTGCAGGACTTGGAAGGGTGAATTTCACCCCTATTTCTAATAATGCAAAAAACATCGAAAATACGTCTCAAAAATGAATAAAGGGTTTGAAATTCGGTGTATGTATTTATAAACCCTCAACGAACGATATTCCGAGAGCTGTTTCATTTGCAGGACTTGGAGGGGTGAATTTCACCCCTATTTCTAATAATAAAAAAAACATCGAAAATACGTCTCAAAAATGAATAAAGGGTTTGAAATTCGGTGTATGTATTTATAAACCCTCAAGGAACGATATTCCAAGAGCTTTTTCATTTGCAGGACTTGGAAGGGTGAATTTCACCCCCTCTCCTCAGAGTCCACAAAATAATTCGAAAATAGGTCTAGAAAATGAGAAAAGGGTTTGAAATTCGGTGTATGTATTTATAAACCCTCAAGGAATCATATTCCAAGAGCATTTTCATTTGCAGGACTTGGAAGGGTGAATTTCACCCCTATTTCTAATAATAAAAAAAACATCGAAAATACGTCTCAAAAATGAATAAAGGGTTTGAAATTCGGTGTATGTATTTATAAACCCTCAAGGAACGATATTTCAAAAGCTTTTTCATTCGCAGGACTTGAAAGGGTGAATTTCACCTCCTCTCCTCAGAGTCCACAGAATAAATCGAAAATAGGTCTTAAAAATGAATAAAGGGTTTGAAATTCGGTGTATGTATTTATGAACCCTCAAGGAACGATATTCCAAGAGCTTTTTCATTTGCAGGACTTGGAAGGGTGAATTTTACCCCCTCTCCTCAGAGTCCACAAAATAATTCGAAAATAGGTCTAGAAAATGAGAAAAGGGTTTGAAATTCGGTGTATGTATTTATAAACCCTCAAGGAATCATATTCCAAGAGCATTTTCATTTGCAGGACTTGGAAGGGTGAATTTCACCCCTATTTCTAATAATAAAAAAAACATCGAAAATACGTCTCAAAAATGAATAAAGGGTTTGAAATTCGGTGTATGTATTTATAAACCCTCAAGGAACGATATTTCAAAAGCTTTTTCATTCGCAGGACTTGAAAGGGTGAATTTCACCTCCTCTCCTCAGAGTCCACAGAATAAATCGAAAATAGGTCTTAAAAATGAATAAAGGGTTTGAAATTCGGTGTATGTATTTATGAACCCTCAAGGAACGATATTCCAAGAGCTTTTTCATTTGCAGGACTTGGAAGGGTGAATTTTACCCCCTCTCCTCAGAGTCCACAAAATAATTCGAAAATAGGTCTAGAAAATGAGAAAAGGGTTTGAAATTCGGTGTATGTATTTATGAACCCTCAAGGAACGATATTCCGAGAGCTTTTTCATTTGCAGGACTTGAAAGGGTGAATTTCACCCCCTTTCCTCAGAGTCCACAGAATAAATCGAAAATAGGTCTTAAAAATGAATAAAGGGTTTGAAATTCGGTGTATGTATTTATAAACCCTCAACGAACGATATTCCGAGAGCTTTTTCATTTGCAGGACTTGGAAGGGTGAATTTCACCCCTATTTCTAATAATAAAAAAAACATCGAAAATATGTCTCAAAAATGAATAAAGGGTTTGAAATTCGGTGTATGTATTAATGAACCCTCAAGGAACGATATTCCAAGAGCTTTTTCATTTGCAGGACTTGGAAGGGTGAATTTCACCCCCTCTCCTCAGAGTCCACAGAATAAATCGAAAATAGGTCTTAAAAATGAATAAAGGGTTTGAAATTCGGTGTATGTATTTATAAACCCTCAAGGAAAGATATTCCAAGAGCTTTTCCATTTGCAGGACTTGGAGGGCTGAATTTCACCCCTATTTCTAATAATGAAAAAAACATCGAAAATACGTCTCAAAAATGAATAAAGGGTTTGAAATTCGGTGTATGTATTTATAAACCCTCAAGGAACGATATTCCAAGAGCTTTTTCATTTGCAGGACTTGGAAGGGTGAATTTCACCCCCTCTCCTCAGAGTCCACAGAATAAATCGAAAATAGGTCTTAAAAATGAATAAAGGGTTTGAAATTCGGTGTATGTATTCATAAACCCTCAACGAACGATATTCCGAGAGCTTTTTCATTTGCAGGACTTGGAAGGGTGAATTTCACCCCTATTTCTAATAATGCAGAAAACATCGAAAATACGTATCAAAAATGAATAAAGGGTTTGAAATTCGGTGTATGTATTTATAAACCCTCAACGAACGATATTCCGAGAGCTGTTTCATTTGCAGGACTTGGAGGGGTGAATTTCACCCCTATTTCTAATAATGAAAAAAACATCGAAAATACGTCTCAAAAATGAATAAAGGGTTTGAAATTCGGTGTATGTATTTATAAACCCTCAAGGAACGATATTCCAAGAGCTTTTTCATTTGCAGGACTTGGAAGGGTGAATTTCACCCCCTCTCCTCAGAGTCCACAAAATAATTCGAAAATAGGTCTAGAAAATGAGAAAAGGGTTTGAAATTCGGTGTATGTATTTATAAACGCTCAAGGAATCATATTCCAAGAGCATTTTCATTTGGAGGACTTGGAAGGGTGAATTTCACCCCTATTTCTAATAATAAAAAAAACATCGAAAATACGTCTCAAAAATGAATAAAGGGTTTGAAATTCGGTGTATGTATTTATAAACCCTCAAGGAACGATATTTCAAAAGCTTTTTCATTCGCAGGACTTGAAAGGGTGAATTTCACCCCCTCTCCTCAGAGTCCACAGAATAAATCGAAAATAGGTCTTAAAAATGAATAAAGGGTTTATAAATACATACACCGAATTCCAAACCCTTTATTCATTTTTAAGACCTATTTTCGATTTATTCTGTGGACCCTGAGGAGAGGGGATGAAATTCACCCTTCCAAGTCCTGCGACTGAAAAAGCTTTTGGAATATCGTTCCTTGAGGGTTTATAAATACATACACCGAATTTCAAACCCTTTATTCATTTTTAAGACCTATTTTCGATTTATTCTGTGGACTCTGAGGAGAAGAGGTGAAATTCACCCTTTCAAGTCCTGCAAATGAAAATGCTCTTGGAATATGATTCCTTGAGGGTTTATAAATACATACATAGAATTTACAAACCCTTTATTCATTTTTGAGACGTATTTTAGATGTTTTTTGTTTTTATTATAAGAAATAGGGGTGAAATTCACCCTTCCAAGTCCTGCAAATGAAAAAGCTCTTGGAATATCGTTCCTTGAGGGTTTATAAATACATACACCGAATTTCAAACCCTTTATTCATTTTTAAGACCTATTTTCGAATTATTTTGTGGACTCTGAGGAGAGGGGGTGAAATTCACCCTTCCAAGTCCTGCAAATGAAAAAGCTCTTGGAATATCGTTCCTTGAGGGTTTATAAATACATACACCGAATTTCAAACCCTTTATTCATTTTTGAGACGTATTTTCGATGTTTTTTTTATTATTAGAAATAGGGGTGAAATTCACCCTTCCAAGTCCTGCAAATGAAAAAGCTTTTGGAATATCGTTCCCTGAGGGTTTATAAATACATACGCCGAATGTCAAACCCTTTTCTCATTTTCTAGACCTATTTTCGAATTATTTTGTGGACTCTGAGGAGAGGGGTTGAAATTCACCCTTCCAAGTCCTGCAAATGAAAAAGCTCTTGGAATATCGTTCCTTGAGGGTTTATAAATACATACACCGAATTTCAAACCCTTTATTCATTTTTGAGACGTATTTTCGATGTTTTATTCATTATTAGAAATAGGGGTGAAATTCACCCCTCCAAGTAATGCAAATGAAAAAGCTCTTGGAATATCTTTCCTTGAGGGTTTATAAATACATACACCGAATTTCAAACCCTTTATTCATTTTTAAGACCTATTTTCGAATTATTTTGTGGACTCTGAGGAGAGGGGGTGAAATTCACCCTTCCAAGTCCTGCAAATGAAAAAGCTCTTGGAATATCGTTCCTTGAGGGTTTATAAATACATACACCGAATTTCAAACCCTTTATTCATTTTTGAGACGTATTTTCGATGTTTTTTTTATTATTAGAAATAGGGGTGAAATTCACCCTTCCAAGTCCTGCAAATGAAAAAGCTCTTGGAATATCGTTCCTTGAGGGTTCATAAATACATACACCGAATTTCAAACCCTTTATTCATTTTTAAGACCTATTTTCGATTTATTCTGTGGACTCTGAGGAGAGGGGGTGAAATTCACCCTTCCAAGTCCTGCAAATGAAAAAGCTCTTGGAATATCGTTCCTTGAGGGTTCATTAATACATACACCGAATTTCAAACCCTTTATTCATTTTTGAGACGTATTTTCGATGTTTTTTTTATTATTAGAAATAGGGGTGAAATTCACCCTTCCAAGTCCTGCAAATGAAAAAGCTCTCGGAATATCGTTCGTTGAGGGTTTATGAATACATACACCGAATTTCAAACCCTTTATTCATTTTTAAGACCTATTTTCGATTTATTCTGTGGACTCTGAGGAAAGGGGGTGAAATTCACCCTTTCAAGTCCTGCAAATGAAAAAGCTCTCGGAATATCGTTCCTTGAGGGTTCATAAATACATACACCGAATTTCAAACCCTTTTCTCATTTTCTAGACCTATTTTCGAATTATTTTGTGGACTCTGAGGAGAGGGGGTGAAATTCACCCTTCCAAGTCCTGCAAATGAAAAAGCTCTTGGAATATCGTTCCTTGAGGGTTCATAAATACATACACCGAATTTCAAACCCTTTATTCATTTTTAAGACCTATTTTCGATTTATTCTGTGGACTCTGAGGAGAGGGGGTGAAATTCACCCTTCCAAGTCCTGCAAATGAAAAAGCTCTTGGAATATCGTTCCTTGAGGGTTCATAAATACATACACCGAATTTCAAACCCTTTATTCATTTTTAAGACCTATTTTCGATTTATTCTGTGGACTCTGAGAAGAGGGGGTGAAATTCACCCTTCCAAGTCCTGCAAATGAAAAAGCTCTCGGAATATCGTTCGTTGAGGGTTTATAAATACATACATAGAATTTACAAACCCTTTATTCATTTTTGAGACGTATTTTAGATGTTTTTTGTTTTTATTATAAGAAATAGGGGTGAAATTCACCCTTCCAAGTCCTGCAAATGAAAAAGCTCTTGGAATATCGTTCCTTGAGGGTTTATAAATACATACACCGAATTTCAAACCCTTTATTCATTTTTGAGACGTATTTTCGATGTTTTTTTTATTATTAGAAATAGGGGTGAAATTCGCCCTTCCAAGTCCTGCAAATGAAAAAGCTCTCGGAATATCGTTTGTTGAGGGTTTATAAATACATACACCGAATTTCAAACCCTTTATTCATTTTTAAGACCTATTTTCGATTTATTCTGTGGACTCTGAGGAAAGGGGGTGAAATTCACCCTTTCAAGTCCTGCAAATGAAAAAGCTCTCGGAATATCGTTCCTTGAGGGTTCATAAATACATACACCGAATTTCAAACCCTTTTCTCATTTTCTAGACCTATTTTCGAATTATTTTGTGGACTCTGAGAAGAGGGGGTGAAATTCACCCTTCCAAGTCCTGCAAATGAAAAAGCTCTTGGAATATCTTTCCTTGAGGGTTTATAAATACATACACCGAATTTCAAACCCTTTATTCATTTTTAAGACCTATTTTCGAATTATTTTGTGGACTCTGAGGAGAGGGGGTGAAATTCACCCTTCCAAGTCCTTCAAATGAAAAAGCTCTTGGCATATCGTTCCTTGAGGGTTTATAAATACATACACCGAATTTCAAACCCTTTATTCATTTTTTAGACCTATTTTCGATTATATTTCGAATATCCATTTTATGGCTGGTACTGACACTTCAACATTCTTGGAATAAAAAATCTTTCAAATAGTATTTATCATCTTCTTATGAATAAACACTCCAGTTTTGAAAGAATTCATTCATTTCCGAGACCTAATACCGATTTCAGTAAGCACAGTACGCGAAAAAAAAAGTACCACTGGTCAAACGGCTGCTAGATCTGAAGTGGCTGCTGGAAAGTGGCTGCTAAGTTCACACCGGTGATAAGTAGAGTAAAAGATCTTCTTCCTCCAGATACTCTCAAAACTATGTATTATAGTTTGGTATACAGCCATCTGTATATCCCTGTATATAAGACAGGGATGCTGTATTTCGCCAACGTTATTTAAAATATATGTTTCAGTAGTACTACAGAAATGGAAGAGTAAGGTAGCATATATGGGGATGAACATAAATGATAACTTTGTGTACACTTTACAGTTTGCCGACGATCAGGTAGTCATTTCTAGAGATAAGTCTGACATGGAATATATGATGAGAAAGCTGATAGAGGAGTATAGAAAGTGGGGATTAGAGGTAAATCTGGAGAAGACGAAATACTTGTGTGTAGGGTCAGAAGAAACAACGAACTTGGATTTGGAAGATATGGGGGAAATTGAAAAATGTAAAGATTATAAGTACTTAGGAGTCAATTTCAACGAGACGGGAACAGATAATAAGGAGATCGAAGGAAGGATAGTTCAAGCAAGGAGAGCGATTGGTAGTTTAAACAGCATTCTATGGAGCAAAGAAATAACTAAGGGTAGGAAATTCAGAATATATGAAAGCATAATAAAAAGTAGTCTTCTTTATGGTTCGGAGACATGGAGGATAACAGAGAAGTATATGAGAAAGATCGAGGCAGTTGAGATGGACGCCATGAGAAGAGCATTGAGAATTTCCCGAAGAGATAGAATCCGGAATCAGGTAGTGAAGGGACGAATGGGCATTGAAGGTGAGATACGTGAGGATGTAGAGAGAAGACAACTTAGGTGGTACGGACATGTGAATCGGATGGGGAACGAACGAATACCGAAGCAACTGATGGAATGGCAACCTGGGGGGAAGGAGTTAAAAAGGCAATTAGTGCAAGAGAATTGAACGAGGCACTGGTACACAACCGAGAGGAATGGAAGAGGGTTATCGGACAACGTCGCAAAACGTTATAAACCGACATATATATATATACAGCCATCTGTCGTATAATGTTCTTCTGTGGGGAAATTCTTCGGATGTTAGCAGGGCATTCATATTGCAGAAACGAATTCTGCGTATGATATACAACCTACCTCCTCGCCAGTCATGTAGAGCTTTGTTTGCTGAAAATAGTATCCTTACTTTGTCTTCCATTTTCATATTGAAAGGCCTTTTGCATGTGAAGAAAAACGAACAGAGTATGATTAAACTATCGATTGAAATTTATTTTGGGAGGATTTTGCATCTCTTCACAAACCTTTTAGGGCTTTCACTCCCAATCTCTGAAACAAAATCTTTTTTAATTGATTTTGTTTTAGAGATTGGGAGTGAAAGCCCTAAAAGGTTTGTGAAGATATGATTAAACTATCTAGCTTTCATAATTATAAAACCAGAAGTGAGGGATTACTATATGTCCCTAAGCATAGGACAGCTAAGTATGAAATGTCTCCTATGTATCAGTCCATAAGGCTCTATAATCATTCGCCATATACTATAAGAAATTTGAGTTATATCGAGTTTAACAAAAATGTTAAAACCTTGTTACTGGAAAAATGCTATTACAGTGTAAATGAATCCTAAATGATTGTATCAGAACCTAGTTCATTCTGTTATTTGACTTGTCCTATACATGTATACACATGTCAAAAAGGATTAATAAACTATTATTATTATTATTATTTTTATTCAAAAACAGTCTCAAAGAGTTGAACATTGCTCATCGTTTCACCCCTCCGTATACGCCCCAGTGCAACGGGGTGGAACGAGCCAACCGCACTCTGAACACAATGGTCGCATTCAGCGGACGAAACAGTTGCGCAACTGTTACCAAACGCTAGCGTAAACGTTGACATATGCGCTACATTCTCAACACGTTCTGGAGCGGACGCCACTTTTGGGAGCGGATTTGATTTGTGCTAGGTAGCGGTAGCGGAAAGGAGCGAAAGTTGGACTTGAACTGAGTAGGTAGTTGTTATTTAGTGTGGAAGATGCACGAGCTTGAGTTTGTTGAGGAAAATGAAATGAAAATTGATAGAAGGTAATAAAGAAGGATGTTAAATAAGTTATAGGAAATATACTAGAGCAACAAAAAAATTCGTCAGAATTCTAGGTTATGTTTTTCACAAAAAAAAACTTACTTAACCAGCACAAGGTTAACGAAACTTAAAAAATCCGTTTGTTTACGTCTTTCCTACAGACTTCTCAACTAATCAGCTGATAGTGACAGCTCGTTGGACTGCCTTATCCTATCTCGGCTTGCCAGCGAACGTTCAACATGTTCCCGACCGCTACCGCTACCGATGGGTAGCAGAAGCGTTTTGCGCTCCGTCCGCTGAATGCGACCATGATAGGACAGTTTTGTGAAGCCGTACTTGGAATGAGAAATTAGGTGAACTAGCTTTCGCCCTTGTGACGAAGATGCGTTTTTTTTAATGAAAAATGCACCCCCGTCTTAGAGAAATTCTTTTGTTCTGAATAATTTTTATTTAATTTAAGTTCTTGAGAAGAAATTCGGTTTTCAATTCAGGATTCCGACATCGTTTGGAACTAAAAACAGTCCGCACCGTTTTTATTCCGTTTTTTGTTCTGAAAAACGATGTCGGACCGTGAAAAACCTCCTGAATTGAGAGATAACCGAGATTTTTCTGCCGGCACCGATAAACAGATCTTCATCGACGCAAATATTACCGATTTTTGACATCCGAGGCACATCCCGTTGATGTGCCCCCGCTGGTCAAATAAATTCGTATGATTCGACGCCCAGTAAAATTGGGATAATGGGGTATTTTCCTAAATTTCAAAATATATGTCATAAAAATCCTTATAACTCAAATATCTCGAAATATATTTTTTTCGAATTTTAACATATTGCATTTTGTCTGTATTCGATTACGAAAATTCTGATTTCAGAAGTGCTCTTGTGAACATTCTACGTCATTTTTACAATCCGGCAACGCCCATTTGTGTCAGTAATGGTCATGAAAGTTTTCTGATCACCATATGTAGATGTAATAAATATCAAGTTTTATGATCACATTATTCACATTCCGAGTCAATCGCTTGACAGGAGAAGACGTGCTACAGTGCTCCTAGTGCTATAAAAGAGAAAGCGGACGAGAAAGTCACAGTGCCGTAAAAGTGAAAGCGGAGGTGAAAGTGCCCACTAACAAAGCTACGGAATATTTGATTCCGTCTGTGGAGTTTTTGTAGGTTCTATATTTGTTATCGGAATTTTAATTCGTTAAAATTTTCAAAGTTGGTGTTCATCCTAAGTGTCCAGGGATTTTTTTCTCGTTGGTACTGCAGAAAACATCAGGTGAGCTTATTTTTCGTATCTTTCTTTCTGATTTTTCTCATAGCGTAGAGAATTTTTGATGAGCCGTTTTGTTTTTATGCATGAGATACATTTTTCTTTTGTCTTGAAAAATTTTATTTCCAATTTCTTTGAGTAGCGAAGTAATTATTAATTAGATTCTAAAATGTCTGACCATTCGGACTGCGATTCCGTAATGGAAGAAGACGCGCCAGAAATCGCTAATGTCGTGTCCGAACACGATATTTTGAGAGAGGAGAACGCAAGTTTGAAAGCGAGGGTGAATGAGTTAGATAGATGCGTATCTAGCTTAGTTGCTGAGATTAAAAATCTCAGGGAGAGGCTCGAGTTGCAGGAGGGAAATAAGGAAAGTTACTCCAAAGCACTCAAGAAGAACATTATTTTGAAAAATGTCCAAGAAGTGAACTTACCGGTTCAAAAACAGAAGATGGAGGTGGTCAAAACCCCTCAAACCAAAATTTCCCCACCCGCCAAAAGAGTGAGAAAGGATAGCTCCTCGTCAAATGAAGATACAAACAAGAAAAGAGTCTTGGAAACCCCAGACCAAGAGAAAACCACTCCAGTGGAGAGAAAAGAAAAAATCCCCCCTGTCACCCTGAGAGGTACGTCCGAATGGACTTCAATTTCGAACGCCTTGATGCGAAACGGTATTAAATACCAAAGAGCGACGACAGTAAAGGAAGGTATAAGAATCGTCCCACAAAGCGCCGATGATCATAGAAGGATGACGGACTTCCTTCATAAAATAAATAGGGAGTTTTACACTCTTCAACGGGAGGAAGAAAAGAAAATATACGCGGTAGTGAGATACCTACCGCTGGATGCAGATATCCCGACGATCCTTGACGACCTCAAGGATCAAGGGATCGTCGATGCTGAGGTCATAAGGATGACCTCAAATAAAACAAAACAGCCGATGCCCTTATTGCTGGTTAAAACCCAGAATAAGGATATCTTCGAGGTGAAAAGGCTCTACAACATGAACTGTGTTGTTGAACCTAAGAGAAGGACGATTGGGCCTGGACAATGTTACCGCTGTCAGCGATATGGACATGCCCAAAGTAAGTGCACTTTTCCATGGAGGTGCGTGAAATGCTCAGGTAATCACAGCTCCAAGGAGTGTACGCTTACCAGGGAGAACGAGGAGCGAAATGCCTCTTGTGTTCTCTGCGGAGAGCAAGGACATCCAGCCAGCTACAAGGGATGTAGCGAATGGAAATTGGTCACTAAAAAGACCAAGAGATCGCCAAGATCGAACCAGACCAGCTCGAGGCCAACACAAAATACACCGAGGCCATCCCAAAACTCTTCGGAAGTGAAGAAACCCCAGGAAACTGCAACCAAAGTGGTCAAAGACACGGAGAATCCAGAGAAAAAGAAGGAAAAGTCAAAAACCGTCAAAAAAGCCGAAACCAGGAAAGGAATTTCTGGAATCACTGAGGAACTAGATAAGTTCACGAAAAACCTCCTCAGCACGATGATGCACAATCTGGAGAAAGAGATTGAGAAGAAGATGCAGCAAATTATTAAGAATATTTAATGGCTGATACGACGATAAAGAACAATCTCATAATTGTCTCTTGGAACGTCGAAGGATTGAGAGCCCGCAGATCAGAATTCGAAGAACTGATTGAAGAGAAGAGACCGGATGTCATAGCTCTCCAAGAAACAAGACTTAACGCCAACGTTCGGATAGCATTTCCCAATTACGATATCTACAGAAATGATAGACCTAACAGCACAGGTGGCGTTGCTATACTGGCTAGAAAGAATATGGATCACCATTTCGACCAAATATTCACTGGACAAGAAGTAGAAGCAATATCGATTATTGTGAATACTAATCGAGGACAAGTGAAGATTATTTCAACTTATAAATCACCGGATAAGGACATGCTGGAAGAGGATCTAAAAATGCTACTAGAAGAAAGACACCCTAAAATCATAATTGGTGATCTTAACTGCAAATCGCAGGAATGGAATAGTAGAGTGGAAAATACCAACGGGAGAAGACTGAAGATTTATGCTGAAAAACTTGATGCAGTTGTAATAGGACCTGATATACCGACCTACATACCAAGAGTAAATGGACTACCTGATGTACTGGACATTGTCGTAATGAAAGACATCACTGAAGAAATCAGCATTGATACAATAGAAGACGGAACTTCAGACCACAATCCCATAGAATTCATAGTGGGACATGGCCCAAGAAACGAAGAAGAGACACAAACCAAGGATCGCACAGACTGGGAGAAATATAAGAATTTACTTCAGGAGAAAATCACGGAAATTCCCCAAATAAACACCCGGGATGAATTAGATGAAGCAGTTGAAAAATTGGAAAATCAAATAAAAGAAGCCTATAAAGAAAGCACCAAGAGAATAAGGAAACCAATTCCGAAACATTCACACGGAGATACGCCAAGGGATATAAAGGAACTTAAAAAAGAACAGAAGACTCAGAAAAATCTACAGAACAACAAAAAGAGAAGAAGACAAGAAGAAACTGAATAAGCATAGCCAGATATTGAAAAATGCTTTAACAGAACTGCGTAATAGCAGATGGCACCAGAGATTAAGGGAACTGAATACAATAGATCACTCGGCTTGGAAAATGCAAAAACGCTTACGACGAGAACGGACAGTTATACCTCCACTGCATGGAGCAAACGGAATGGTATATACGAGACTTGAGAAAGCCGAAGCACTGGCCGACTCAATTGAGAGAGAAGCCAGAATAAATTACAGAAATGATGATGACAATGAAGATCTAGAAGAAGAAGTGGAGGCAAACGAAGAACTGATGATGGAACCACCGGAAACCGAAACCATTCCAAAACCGGCTTCACCAACAGAAATCAAAGAGATCATAATGAAATTGAAAAACAGGAAAGCGCCGGGAGAAGATAAGATAACGAATTATATGTTGAAGAAATTGCCTAGAAAAGGAATAGCAGCCTTGACGAATATAACAAACGGAGTGATGAGGACCGAATACTACCCAAAGAGATGGAAAACTGCAGAAATGATAGTTTTCAACAAGCCTGGAAAGGAACGGAAATTTCCTCAAAATTATAGACCAATCAGCCTACTATCAGCACTAGGAAAAATCGTCGAGAGGGTTATCGCCAAAAGGCTGAATGAGGAAACGGAAATGTTGAAGATAATTCCACCCGAACAATTTGGATTTCGACGAGAACATTCGACTGAACTCCAATTACTACGGCTCATAGAATACGTCACCGAAGGAATGCAGACCAAACAGGCCACAGGATTAGTTCTGATGGATATCGAGAGAGCTTTTGATAGAGTATGGCACGAAGGCCTAATCTACAAGATGAAAAAAGCAGGATATTCGACCAAGCTGTGCAAGATTATAAGGAACTATCTGAGGAATAGAAACTTTTATGTGAAAATAGATGGAGCAACCTCTCAAACCAGACAATTAGAAGCGGGAGTGCCTCAAGGATCGGTACTTGGACCTCTGCTTTACGTAATATACGTCTATGATATCCCGAAGAATGCTAGAAATATGCTCACCTTGTACGCAGATGACACAGGAATAGCGTTCAGACATCGACGCCCAGAGATCATACACCGGAGACTGCAGGAAGCCATAGATGAATTACTCAAATGGTGCATCAAATGGAAAATCCAAATCAATGGAAGAAAGACTCAAGCAATATTACTGCAAAAGAGAAGATTGGGGATGGAAGAAAACCTTGAAGTTGATGGAGAAGAGATTGAATGGAAAAATGAAGCAACATACCTAGGAGTGACGCTTGACAGAGGACTTACATGGAAAAACCACATCAAATGTGCAGTTGATAAAACAAAAGCCGCAATGAGTAAACTTTATCCACTCATAGGCAGAAGAAGTCATATGAATAAGAACATCAAGTTGACGATGATTAAAACAATTGCGCGACCACAACTCACATATGGTTCGGCGGCATGGGGCTTCGCAGCCAAGACCCACATCAAGAAAATACAGGCCACTGAGAATAAACTCCTTAGAATGGCGATGGACGTACCCTGGTTTGTTAGGAACAAACAAATCTACAAGGACTTGGAATGGGAACCAGTTACAGAATTTATGAAGAGAAAGGCGGAAAGGATATTCGACAAAGCCAAACAACATCCAAATGGGGAACTACGAAGATTGGTCGACTACGATCCAACGGAAGAAGCTAGAAGGTCAAGAACCTACCACCGAAGACCCAGAGATCAGTTAAGGATTTAAATGTAACCAAAGAAGAGCTTAACCTATAAAAGCTATAGGCAGCATACAAATATCAACACGACTACGATCGTGTGAGAGTCCAGAAACCATAAGAGTCAACTGGTTAATAGGCAAAATGCCCGGAACCTATGAAGAAGCAGTTAAGGGTTTTTAGTGGGTCTCGAGCTCAGAGAGTGAGAATCCCCACACTGTTCCCCCTCAGGAGAGGGTGTGTTCGTCTGTTTGCAGATTTTTCCCCTGCTACAAAAAAAAAAAAAAAAAAAAAAAACAACATTATTCACATTTGACAAGAAAAACACACAATGACACAAAATGTCATCGGTTTTAAGAAGGTAAAGACACAGATTACAGAAACAATTTTTTGTAATCTGTGGATATCTTCTTGATCGGTTCCAGTGTTGTCGAATTAACAAAAATTACTATATTTTAATAAAGGCATTCTACGTCACAAGCTTTCACAGTCGAAGTTTCGAAGGGTGTATTTCTGAAATGTCTGAATTTTGAAGCGAATCTTTTACGTGTTGAATAACTAGTAGAAAAGGCTTTCCATAAATAATCTCAAATTCGGTTTTAGAGTTTTAGGAAACTTGCCCATTCGTTGCGTGAGATACTTTCGCAGTTAATTTTCGCCGCTTGAATTAAATTGGTATAGTTCGCCGCCGGAATAAGAATTGTGCAGTTTTTCTTCGCCGCCGAACAGTAATATCCGCCGTGCAGTTTTTAGTGTCGACGGGCCGTCAAGAACCAGACATCATCATCCGTTACCGAGTTCAGACGTAAGATAGCCTTCTGTATTTTATTTGGGAACCTCAGTTCCAAACCGTGGCTAACCTTACCCTTTTCCCCTTCACTGCGTTGGGGGAAGTTTCTGGCCGGCATGCAAACACGTCAGAAGCAGAAACGTGGTAACCAGTTTGGGCACCCCTTCTCCTTCCTCTGCGTTGGGGGAAGTTTCTGGCTGGAGTCTAACTCCGTCAGAGGCGGAAACTAACGTGGTCACCCGGTGTACACCCTTTACCCGGTTTCCTTACTCCGCGTTGGGGAAAATCTCTGGATTAAACCTGCGTGGTCACCCAGCTTGTACCCTTCCTCTTTATCGGTGTTGTAAATTTCTTACAGTCCCGTAGTTTGGAACTGAGTCCCAATTACCTTGCCCGCTCAGGGTTCTTTGGTTCTGGCTGGCGACCGAGTCTATAACATCCGCGATACGTTTGAGATCGGATCCCCCTTTTTCTTTCTTTCCGTCCGTTTCATTCCGCGAATCCCCCATTTTGTGTACTTGTATATGATTCCGAGGGAAACCTCCTTAGTGTTGTAAACTAGACTCTTATTCTAATGTATTACTATTTTCACTCGACCGAGACAATAGTAATTGTGCCGATTGTATTTCTTACCACGAGACAACGAATAAAATTGTGAAATCCGATTCGGACTTTCACTGGTTATCGATAACACCCCAGATAACACCGAACCTTGTCTTCGGCTTGGAGCTACCAGGGTAGGTTTGCTATTTTCCCTTTAAAGAATAGCTGGCGTTCGAGATACCACGGAGAAAAAGGCGTTACACCCTGAACACTGTCAAGCAGGAAACTACAAGATTCACACCAGCATTTCTGAACTATGGAAGGGAATTTGCAGTCCCCAAGGCAATTTACTCTGCAAACTTCCAATACGAGGACACAGAGGAGACAAACAGGAGCCAACAAGAAAGAAGAGTAAGTTTTACTCACCATACAGAGCAAATCCGTCATCTTCAGGAGGTATATGAGTTCGTTTTCATGTCGGTGATAGAGTCCTGCGCCGTGCTAATCCCTTGTCATCCGCTGTTGTTAGCTTTGCAGCCAAGTTGGCTCCAAAATTCTCTGATCCGCATACCGTTATGAAAGTGATCTCACCCGTTGTTTATGACCTGAAAGTTCACAGTGGTAAGAAGATCACCAACATTCACGTGAAAGATTTGAAACCGTTTCATCCGTCAGATCGTTAGTAAGTACACTGTATAGCAACCGTTTGAAAATACTCACCCCGTTAACATCCTGATGAATCCGTTTCACCACAACCGATATATCTAACCTGGCCTGGCAATATTGGAAAGTGTCTGCTCCGTACAATTTTTTTTGTTCTGTGCAGTTCTTTATTGCCACCAACCGGGACTGTCCGACTACAATCAAGCAGGCAAGTGGTATCCCAGAACACCTACAGCAGAAAATTCCTTTTATTTACTGCAGAACAGGAACCGTTACCGATACTTCAAGTTTCTGTACTAATTTTGGGACAGATGGTAATAAACGAGATACATTCGTTTTGTCAGTCTCTATTTCACTCTGTTACCGTTAACAACAATATTCCTAACCGAAATGAAAATAACAATAGGGTTCTAACACTGCTTACACCGAACAATTACCCAGTTAAGCTGGACTGAACGGAAAGTGAAATAGAGCATTATATTTGTGTCTCCTTATTGAACTGACCGCCTGTACCTACCTATGTTTCCGAATTTCCACCGTAAATATATTAAACGTCCGATTATTCCGTGGCGCCATGGTTTCAGTACACTAAATTTTCTCATTTCTTTTTTTGTTTTGGAACCTCCAACTGCTGCCATGACAACACACTCGGAGGGAGTTCATCACCACCACATGAGGGGTATCCGATGCTGTTCTAATCTACCCCTTTGAGTGCTGCTACCCCAGTGTCATGTGTCCAAGGTTTCCTTTTTGAAATTCACCCTAAAATAGCCAGAAATATCACAACGCATGGAAAATCGAAATGGTACTCACTTTGGAGATTCCATCCTGCACTGGTTTCAAGATTTTACGGCGTTCCTTCAGCCGATGGAAATGGAAATTGAAATCGGGAAAGACCCGGTTAAATTGGACAATTGGAGGTTAGCCGCATAGACAACTTATAGACGGGAAACTCTCCTACTAAACGTTTGGAGGTGATTTTAATTTCATCAACACCCACCAGATAGCGCTCGCATCGTGGTTTTCGGTCTTTCGTTACGATTTCCATCATAAAGTAAGTCAAGTGGGTGTGTTCTGTGATTTCCATTTCCTCTGTCTCATAGACAACTTAAGTTGTCTATGCTCTGTCTTTCACTGTTGAACTGTCACAGGGGTAACATTGAGTTTTTGGTTAGCCGGGTGAGCGAATATTGGAATATTCTAAATTTCAACATGGAAAGAAATATGGGGTTGAAACCTAAGTGTTGTGTTCCAAATTGTGAGGATGGGACATGCAAGCGTCATCGGTTTCCGAATCCAGAAAAATATCCTACTCTCTTCAAACTTTGGGTGGAAAAAGTGAATAATTCTATCCTAAAAAATAAAACACCACAACAGATACGGAAAACATATCTTGTTTGTGATAGACATTTTCCAGAAAATCACAAAACAGAGGGCCGAAAAGGACCCGTCCTGGTTTCTTCCTGGTGAGTTGAATGAATTGATATGACATGGATTTGTGGTAACCGAATTGGTTATTACATAACTGTTCCGTTAACTATTCATTTCAAGTAATAAATTTTCAGATGAAAGTAATGATGTTCTGGAAAGCCAAGAATGTACCAATGTTCCAGAGATCCATGAAGGCAACAATGATCTGATGATAGGGGAACCTGCTGGCTGTTCAAATTCCATCCACTTATTGAGACGAGGAGCAGTCAAGAAAAGGGTGATGATGAACATTCACGAAAAAATTTTACTGAAAAGACTGACTTATCAGAATAGAAAATATAATGTTTGGTTTTTTCAATTTTCGTTTTTCTTAGTGCCTTTACATGTCCAACCACTCATACTCACTATTATGATAATATATCATTCGAAAAAAATTCGATAAGATCATATTATCATATTTTGAGTGAGTGATTTAGAATTCAAAATAGGAAATAAATTGGAAGAATCAGAAGGGTGAGGTTTTTTTAAATTTTCGCGCCAATTAGTACCATTTATCACCGCCAGTTGGCAGCATTTTTACAAATAACTCTTTCAACACCCACCAGGGGGCGTATTAAACCCAAACATTAGAGGGAGAGTTTCCCATCTATAAGTTGTCTATGGTTAGCCGGTCACTGACAGGTACCACTGAGTGCTACGCCGACGACATATGACCGGGACCATAGAGACCTTCTACCACGGAGTACGCAGAAAAATCCGACGATCGAACCGCCACATGGGCGTAAATCAGGTGAACTTGTTTAATGTAAATCCGATCTCAATCGTCTTGCCGTTACTATTAGAGTCCCGGGCCGGACTTGGTAGTTTCTAACCTGAAAAAGTCACTCCACTATTTCATTGTGGGTTGAATTTTTTCTGCGCACGCAGAAGGGGTGTAACGAAGTTGCATTTTTTTTTTGTACGGAAAAATGCACCTCGTTTTAGAAAAATTCTTCTGTTGTGAATAATTTTCGTTTAATTTCAATTCAGGATTCCGACATCGTGCGGAACTGTAAACATTCCGCACCGTTTTTATTCCGTTTTCAGTTCTGAAAAACGATGTCAGTCCGTAAAAACCTCCTGAATTGAGATAACCGAGTTTTTGCCGGTACCGATAAACAGATCTTCATCGACGTGAATTTTATCGATTTTTGACATCTGAAGCACGTTTCCGTAACCCCTGCCCGGCCGATATAACATCAGATGTGCCTCCGCAGGTCAATTAATTCGCATAGTATACCGACTTCGTCAATTCGCATAATCCGCCCGATTCGGGTACTTCGTCCCTTAGTGCTGAAAATTCGCATAGTTCTCCAACGTCGTTGATCCGCATAATTCGCCGACTTCGTTAGTTCACATTATTCGGCTGTTTCGTCGTTTGCTAGTGAACTTTAGAGAATTTTTTTCTCGCTATCTGCGTGCGGTATAGTTCTGCCTTCCTTTTCCATTAACATCTACGATAGTGTACTCAGTGACGACTAGCCGTCAGGAGCCAGATCCATCCGCTCATCACTCCGTTACCGAGTCCAGAGGTAAGATAGCCTTCTGTATTTTATTTGGGAACCTCAGTTTCAACCCTTTATGTACCCTTTACTCTGTTTCCTTTCTCTGCGTGGGGGGAAGTTTCTGGCCGGCGTGCAAACACGTCAGAAGCGGAAATTAACGTGGTAACCCTTTGTGCACCCTTCACCCTGTTTCCTTTCTCTCCCTTGGGGGAAATCTCTTGCCGGCGTGCAAACACGTCAAGGACGGAAACCAGCGTGGTCACCTATCATGTACCCTTTTCCTTTCTCTGTGCTGTGAGTAAGTTCAGTCAATGAAGAGACTTCATGACACCGTGCAAAAAAATCTCAGAGCCATAGAAAATATGGCAGCAGGGCAATCGGGTAACAAGATAATTGCGCACATGCTGCTGAAGGAGTTTAACAACGAATCCCGCAAACTCTACGAATAAGCCACTATATCACAAGGAGGTTCAAGAGCTACCGGACCTTCTTGTATTTCTAGAAAACAGATTCCAATCACTCGATCGAGAAGTCAGACCACCAACAAGCAGGACAGAGAAAACCAGGATACAAAATTATTATAGCGACGTCCGATCTTGTAAAGTATGTGGCAGCTTTCATGAAATCTACCGATGCCGAAAATTCAAGGAAACGTTCATAAAGAAAAACTACCTCTGCAAGAATTGTATGCGATATTCGAGCAATACGAAATGCCAGAGCAAAAGTCTTTGCTTCAAAAGCAATAAACCTCACCGAACATCCTTTCATTGGGATTACAGTCAAAGTACGAAGACAAACCTGACCAGCAAGTACACAGTAAAACAAAACACAATACTATAAGAAATCAAGGTGTCCCACATCAACCAAAACAGGCAAGCGAAATCGAGTCACACCTAGGAAGAACTTCAAACAATGATGAACGACCATACATTCCTCTCTTGGCCACGGCGTTTGTCAACGTATCCAACAACAAGGGATATAACGAACTTATGATAGTTCTGATTGACCCAGGCTCTCAAGTATCATTTATAACTGAGGCAGCCGCAAATACTCTAGGAGTTCCAAGAGTGAAACATCAAGCGACTATCACAGGATTGGGATCATGTGATGCCGGTAACTCAAAATGGAAGATATATGCGCAAATGAACCAAGATTCTCAAGCAACTTCAAAGCACAAGCAGAGTTATATGTCTTACCAAAGTTGACCGGCTCCATGCCCCCATCCCCCATCGAAGTTGATGAACACTGGGACAGTACAATCCTAGCAGATCCCACATAACCTGGAAAGGTCGACCTCCTCTCAGGAATCGACCTATACAATGACATTTTATTGAACGGAATAAAAAAGTCCAAAACTGGTCTTCTCGTACAAAACACAGAGCTTGGATGGATCTTATCCGGTAGCACATTTCCAGGACCACAACTCCAGATTACCAGTATGATTACCACTGCGGAACAAGAAAATCAAATTACTAAGTTCTGGGTAATAGGAGAAGTGGATGCTCGAAGGAACAATGATGATCAAAATAACATGCGATGAATTCTTCGCAAAACCTCACAGAAGAAATCAAGATGGCACATATACGGTACGCCTAGCATTCAGAGAAAATGAACAATCCTTAGGAAAACCTAAAAAAACCGCCGTCGCTCGTCTTCTGCATATGGAGAAGATGTTCATGAAAGCCAAAACATTGGAGACAATGTATAGATAGTTCATGGAGGAGTACATTCAACTGAACCATATGATACCATCGGATCGAATTACAAACTAAACAAGATACTACATTCCTCGTCAGGTTGTAATCAAAGAAGATCGGGAAATAAACAAACTACGTGTCGTATTCGATGCCAGCCAGAAAACCAGTACCGGAATCAGTTTAAATGACATAGTTCACACGGGCCCCAAGCTTCAACAAGATTTGATTGACATATTGAGATGGAGGAATATTGGAATAACTGCAGATGTGGAAAAAATGTATAGACAAATGAAACTACATTAAGATGACCAACGATTCCATATCATCTTATGGAGATCAAACAGAAATAATCCAATTCAAGAATATCAGTTGACCACGGTAACATACGGGACCGCTCCCGCAGCCTACCTAGCCATAAAAGACTATGTATCAATTAGCAAAAGACGAAACTAAAGAATTCCCAGAAGCAGCAATGCTAATCCTTGTTCTTTCAAGAAATTGGAAGTCATGCAGATATTACCAAGATCCTAGGAATTGGCAGGCTACCACAAAGTGACAACTTTCGATATTCAACTAAGCAAACTGCAACATAAACGAACACCAAAAGACAAGTGCTATCTGAAATTGCTTCGATATTCGATCCACTAGGCCTTATGGCACCAGTTGTCATCAAAGCCAAACTAATAATGCAAGAAATATGAAAGGTCGATAAGAAGTGGGATGAAGAAATTCCAACAGAAATCCAGACGACATGGGACGAATTCAAACATGAACTACCGATCATAGAGAGCCTGCAAATACTAAGATGGTTCCAGAACTGCCAATTGAATTGCACGGATACTGTGATGCATGACAAAGAGCTTATGGAGCAGTAATATATGCTAAACCAATCGAAAAGAGTTATGCCCACACAACTCTACTAGCAGCCAAAACAAAGGTTGTGCCAATCAAAAATAAAATGATCATTCCACAGCTGGAACTATGTGCAGCTATCTTATTAGCGAAGTTGATGAAAATATCCGTTACGGCTCTGAAAATCACCGGCGTAAAAATCAACACCTGGTCAGTTTCGAAGGTGGTACTAGCTTGGTTACACAAAACACCACGTAAACAAAACGTCTTCATAATAAATCGTGTCAACGAAGTTCATCGACTACTAGGTCAAGTTCAGTGGAATAACGTGAAATCTGAGGACAATTCACGGATTCATTATCCAGAGGAGCACTGCCAAGTACCTATCTAAGGAGTCGAATGGGCTGAAGAAATTCCAAATGAAATGATATTAAAAAACGAAGATTCAGTCCACGTGCAAGAGATTTCAGAATCTTGAAATAGACTCATAATCCTTGCTAGCACCGCTCAACTGAAATGTCCACTGAAGACAAATCGAACCATTGCCTTCGCAGAAATATATATTTTATTATATCTCATAATTTATATAGATTTTCAGTCTTCTCTAGATCTTCTCACATGAAAATGGGTATGTAGCACCAGGATTGAAACTTCCATCTCAATAAAATTGATTACTGATTCATTGTCTGCTCATAATATTCCTTTTTATTAGAATCAGTTTAATCATTTTTAAGACAACTCTTATGATCACCTCTATGTACATATGACTAATTACTGTTGTTGAGTTTCAGATGAATGAATCCTCATATTTTCCAGGGTGGAACCAGGATGTAACTGTTTTCTTCAGAACAGGATGTGAACACCTCAATTTTTTTATTTTTTTTTTGTGTAGCAGGGGGAAAATCTGCAAAACAGACGAACACACCCTCTGCTGAGGGGGGACAGTGTGGGGATTCTCACTCTCTGAGCTCGAGACCCACTAAAAACCCTTAACTGCTTCTTCATAGGTTCCGGGCATTTTGCCTATTAACCAGTTGACTCTTATGGTTTCTGGACTCTCACACGATCATAGTCGTGTTAATAGTTGTATGCTGCCTATAGCTTTTATAGGTTAAGCTCTTCTTTGGTTACATTTAAATCCTAACTAAGAAATTACTTATAATAATAATAATATAATAAGTCTGTTCGAATTTTTTTTTCTTCTTCTTTTTGTAGATTTATTCCCGGTAACGGGATACAGCAATGAATGAATGAATGAATGAATGAACTGATCTCTCGGTCTTCGGTGGTAGGTTCTTGACCTTCTAGCTTCTTCCGTTGGATCGTAGTCGACTAATCTTCGTAGTTCCTCATTTGGATGTTGTTTGGCTTTGTCGAATATCCTTTCCGCCTTTCTCTTCATGAATTCTGTAACTGGTTCCCATTCCAAGTCCTTGTAGATTTGTTTGTTCCTAACAAACCAGGGCACGTCCATCGCCATTCTAAAAAGTTTATTCTCAGTGGCCTGTATTCTCTTGATGTGGGTCTTGGCTGCGAAGCCCCATGCCGCCGATCCATATGTGAGTTGTGGTCGCGCAATAGTTTTAATCATCGTCAACTTGATGTTCTTATTCATATGACTTCTTCTGCCTATGAGTGGATAAAGTTTACTCATTGTGGCTTTTGTTTTATCAACAGCATATTTGATGTGGTTTTTCCATGTAAGTCCTCTGTCAAGCGTCACTCCTAGGTATGTTGCTTCATTTTTCCATTCAATCTCTTCTCCATCAACTTCAAGGTTTTCTTCCATCCTCAATCTTCTCTTTTGCAGTAATATTGCTTGAGTCTTTCTTCCATTGATTTGGATTTTCCATTTGATGCACCATTTGAGTAATTTATCTATGGCTTCCTGCAGTCTCCGGTGTATGGTCTCTGGGCGTCGATGTCTGAACGCTATTCCTGTGTCATCTGCGTACAAGGTGAGCATATTTCTAGCATTCTTCGGGATATCATAAACGTATATTAGGTAAAGCAGAGGTCCAAGTACCGATCCTTGAGGCACTCCCGCTTCCAATTGTCTGGTTTGAGAGGTTGCTCCATCTATCTTCACAAAAAAGTTTCTATTCCTCAGATAGTTCCTTATAATCTTGCATAGCTTGGTCGAATATCCTGCTTTTTTCATCTTGTAGATTAGGCCTTCGTGCCATACTCTATCAAAAGCTCTCTCGATATCCATCAGAACTAATCCTGTGGCCTGTTTGGTCTGCATTCCTTCGGTGACGTATTCTATGAGCCGTAGTAATTGGAGTTCAGTCGAGTGTTCTCGTCGAAATCCAAATTGTTCGGGTGGAATTATCTTCAACATTTCCGTTTCCTCATTCAGCCTTTTGGCGATAACCCTCTCGACGACTTTTCCTAGTGCTGAAAGTAGGCTGATTGGTCTATAGTTTTGAGGAAATTTCCGTTCCTTTCCAGGCTTGTTGAAAACTATCATTTCTGCAGTTTTCCATCTCTTTGGGTAGTATTCGGTCCTCATCACTCCGTTTGTTATATTCGTCAAGGCTGCTATTCCTTTTCTAGGCAATTTCTTCAACATATAATTCGTTATCCTATCTTCTCCCGGTGCTTTCCGGTTTTTCAATTTCATTATGATCTCTTTGATTTCTGTTGGTGAAGCCGGTTTTGGAATGATTTCGGTTTCCGGTGGTTCCATCATCAGTTCTTCGTTTGCCTCCACTTCTTCTTCTAGATCTTCATTGTCATCATCATTTCTGTAATTTATTCTGGCTTCTCTCTCAATTGAGTCTGCAAGTGCTTCGGCTTTTTCTAGTCTCGTATATACCATTCCGTTTGCTCCATGCAATGGAGGTATAACTGTCTGTTCTCGTCGTAAGCGTTTTTGCATTTTCCAAGCCGAGTGATCTATTGTATTCAGTTCCCTTAATCTCTGGTGCCATCTGTTATTACGCAGTTCTGTTAAAGCATTTTTCAATATCTGACTATGCTTATTCAGTTTCTTCTTGTCTTCTTCTCTTTTCGTTGTTCTGTAGATTTTTCTGAGTCTTCTGTTCTTTTTTATAAGTTCCTTTATATCCCTTGGCGTATCTCCATGTGAATGTTTCGGAATTGGTTTCCTTATTCTCTTAGTGCTTTCTTCATAGGCTTCTTTTATTTGATTTTCCAATTTTTCAACTGCTTCATCTAATTCATCCCGGGTGTTTATTTGGGGAATTTCCGTGATTATCTCCTGAAGTAAATTCTTATATTTCTCCCAGTCTGTGCGATCCTTGGTTTGTGTCTCTTCTTCGTTTCTTGGGCCATCTCCCACTATGAATTCTATGGGATTGTGGTCTGAAGTTCCGTCTTCTATTGTATCAATGCTGATTTCTTCAGTGATGTCTTTCATTACGACAATGTCCAGTACATCGGGTAGTCCATTTACTCTTGGTATGTAGGTCGGTATATCAGGTCCTATCACAACTGCATTAAGTTTTTCAGCATAAATCTTCAGTCTTCTCCCGTTGGTATTTTCCACCCTACTGTTCCATTCCTGCGATTTGCAGTTAAGATCACCAATTATGATTTTCGGGTGTCTTCCTTCTAGAAGCATTTTTGGATCCTCTTCCAGCATGTCCTCATCCGGTGATTTATAAGTCGAAATAATCTTCACTCGTCCTCGATTGGTATTCACAATAATCGATATTGCTTCTACTTCTTGACCATTGAATATTTGGTCGAAATGGTGATCCATATTCCTTCTAGCCAGTATAGCAACGCCACCTGTGCTGTTAGGTCTATCATTTCGGTAGATATCGTAATTGGGAAATGCTATCCGAACGTTGGGTTTTCAGGGAAAAAGAATTCTTGTTTATTTGTTTGTATGGTAGGGACACTAGCTAAAGCTCAGGTTAAACTTTCATCTGAAGTAGCGTACAGGCAAGACGGACCTTCAAGGACCGTTCGAGCCTCTGCTACTAAATGTTTATTTGTATGTAAATGATGAAGTGAATTATCCATATATGCAGATATTTAATGTCAAACAAATTGTATAGTATGCAAATAAACTATTATTATTATTATTATTATTATTATTATTATTATTATTAAGTCTTGTTTCTTGGAGAGCTATGACATCCGGTCTCTTCTCTTCAATCAGTTCTTCGAATTCTGGTCTGCGGGCTCTCAATCCTTCGACGTTCCAAGAGACAATTATGAGATTGTTCTTTATCGTCGTATCAGCCATCGAATATTCTTAATAATCTGCTGCATCTTCTTCTCAATCTCTTTCTCCAGATTCTTCATCATCGTGCTGAGGAGGTTTTTCGTGAACTTATCCAGTTCCTCAGTGATTCCAGAAATTCCTTTTCTGGTTTCGGCTTTTTTGACGGTTTTTGCCTTTTCCGTCTTTTTCTCTGGTTTCTTCGTCTCTTTGACTGCTTTGGTTGCAGTTTCCTGGGGTTTCTTCACTTCCGAAGAGTTTTGGGCTGGCTTCGGAGTATTTTGTGTTGGCCTCGAGCCGGTTTGGTTTGATCTTGGCGATCTCTTGGCCTTTTTAGTGACCAATTTCCATTCGCTACATCCCTTGTAGCTGGCTGGATGTCCTTGCTCTCCACAGAGAACACAAGAAGCATTTCGCTCCTCGTTCTCCCTGGTAAGCGTACACTCCTTGGAGCTGTGATTACCGGAGCATTTCACGCACCTCCATGGAAAAGTGCACTTACTTTGGGCATGTCCATATCGCTGACAGCGATAACATTGTCCAGGCCCTGTCGTCCTTCTCTTAGGTTCAACAACACAGTTCATGTTGTAGAGCCTTCTCACCTCGAAGATACCCTCATTCTGGGATTTAACCAGCAATAAGGGCATCGGCTTTTTTGTTATATTTGAGGTCATCCTTATGACCTCAGCATCGACGATCCCTTGATCCTTGAGGTCGTCAAGGATCGTCGGGATATCTGCTTCCAGCGGTAGGTATCTCACTACCGCGTAAATTTTCTTTTCCTCCTCTCCTTGGAGAGTGTAAAACTCTCTGTTGATTTTGTGGAGGAATTCAGTCATCCTTCGATGATCATCGGCGGTTTGTGGGACGATTCTTATACCGTCCTTTACTGTCGTCGCTCTTTGGTATTTAATACCGTTTCGCATCAAGGCGTTCGAAATTGAAGTCCATTCGGACGTACCTCTCAGGGTGATAGGGGGGATTTTTTCTTTCCTCTCCTCCACTGGAGTGGTTTTCTGTTGGGCTGGGGTTTCCGAGACTCTTTTTTTGTTCGAGTCTTCATTGGACGAGGAGCTATCCTTTCTCACTCTTTTGGCGGGTGGGGAAATTTTGTTTTGAGGGGTTTTGACCACCTCCATCTTCTGTTTTTGAACCGGTAAGGTCACTTCTTGAACATTTTTCAAAACAATGTTCTTTTTGAGTGCTTTGGAGTAAGGACAGTTTGCAACAAGAAACCGTACTGTGTACACGTATATCATATCCGTTCGTTCTGATATTATTTGTTCGCTTGGTTGGTGTTGTTGTTTGAAAATTTGAAAAGTGTATACCTCTTGTGAGTGCACTTCGAGTAACAGTTCTGAGATTATATTGCTTATTATATTGTTCTTTGGATAATTTAGTCCGCTCTTATTTGGACGTAATATTTGTTTACCTAGGAATCCTTATCATTGCTCCGAACATCTGACCGATACTGGGAGTTCCCTCGATAAAGGAGACCACACACGGTCCTACAAATATCCACTATTCGTCTTACCTGTGTTTTTCACCTGTTTCCTTCCTTGGCCTTTTTCTGTTTGTCAAGTTTGAGTCTCCCTGACGGGCCACAGAGGAGTGAAACGTGTGTCCCTGTTTTATAATCCTTTTTTTTTATATTTACCTGGTAAATAATTCTCGCTATGACTAGTAAATTGTGTTTCTGCTGCAAACAACCCTTCCAGGAGCATATGATTGTTACCTGCAATATTTGTCGAAATCCTTTTGGATTTCTGTGTGAAGGACTGGGAAATGATTTGAATTCTTTGAAGGGAGTTATTGTCACGCTTCAGCAGCAGATTAAGGATCTCGGGACTGCGTTGGAGAGTGTTCGGAGTGACGCCAGCAATGTGTTGAGTGACGAAACGTTCGAGCAGATCATGTTGGAGTTCGATGATCGTCAGCAACGTAAAAACAACATTATTCTCTTTGGTCTGCAGGAGCAGCCATTTGATCTTTCTGGGGAGGAATCTAGAGTTCGAGATAGCCGTAAAGTTACAGAGGTCATAACTCATCTATCAAAAAGTATTTCTAATGTGAGCGGCCTGAAGGTAACGACTTGGTAAGCCTAATAAGACATCAAATAGGCCCAGACCTGTCCAGATAACTCTACCAAGTGCTGCTGATGTCCGATCTGTTCTCAGAGACTCTAAAAATCTTAAAAAGAGTCCTCAATATTCGCAACTTTCGATTTCATCGGATAAGACGCCCCGACAGCAGCTATTTTATCAAAAGGTCAAATCTGATATGGAGAAGCGTAGATCTGACGGAGAGAGCGTGCAGTTCGTCCATGGAGTTCCAACAATTGTACCTCTGAAAATCTAACCTCACCCAGTTGCGGTAAATCTGGAATCAATTGCTATTACCAAAATGTGCGTGGACTTAATTCAAGGGTAAATGACTTGTTCTGTTCGGTTTCTGCTGATGACTTCGATGTGAATTGTTTGAGTGAGACATGGTTAAGAGGTGGTGTTTTCAATTCGGAGCTTTTTCCGGATAATTACTCCGTTTTCAGATGTGATAGGGATCTTCAGTCGACGGGATGTTCTATCGGGGGTGGAGTCCTCGTGGCTGTCCATAATAGGTATTCATTGGAGTGCGTGGATTTGTCTATGCTGCGTACTTTGGTTCCATCTATAGATTTAGTTGGCTGCAAAGCTAGGATTGGATCACTGTCAATTCTTATTATTGTTGTTTATATACCTCCTCAAATTGATATAGTAACATATGACTTATTTATAAGCGCTCTTTCAACTATTCAGTCAGTACTGGATAGTAAAGTGTTAAACATTGGTGATTTCAATGCGCCCCAGTTTGTAAACAATCCGAAATCGGATGGGAAATGTGTTTCCTTGAAGGTATTGGCAGAGATTCTGGAACTTTATCAGTTTAATAATTTAGTTAATAATAATGGTAGACTGCTTGATCTGGTGTTTTCGAATGTTCCGTGTCACGTCTTTCATGATGAATTTCCCCTAGTAAATGTTGATCCACAGCACCCTCCTATTCATTTTTGTGTTTCCTGTAGGTCAGAGCATGTTCCTTCCATGAGTGTGAACTCTGTGAACACCAGGGAGTTCAACTTCCGTAAGGCTAATTTTCCGCTTATGTACCAGATGATATTGGATGCCACTTGGGATGTAGTATATGTGTATATGAATATATAAAGTTGTGTCTGTTGTTTGCTGGATGAATATAAATATTTTTTTTTATTAGCACTGTTCTTGGTTTCTTTTCATTATACTAGGTTTAGTTATTTTCTGTAACTGGGTATGTACCTGTTGAAAATAAAGAACTTATTATTATTTCCCTCCTGCAACTCGAGCCTCTCCCTGAGATTTTTAATCTCAGCAACTAAGCTAGATACGCATCTATCTAACTCATTCACCCTCGCTTTCAAACTTGCGTTCTCCTCTCTCAAAATATCGTGTTCGGACCCGACATTAGCGATTTCTGGCGCGTCTTCTTCCATTACGGAATCGTAGTCCGAATGGTCAGACATTTTAAAATCTAATTAATAATTACTTTGCTACTCAAAGAAATTGGAAATAAATTTTTTCAAGACAAAAAAGAAAAATGTATCTCATGCATAAAAACAAAACGACTCATCAAAAATACGCTATGAGAAAAATCAGAAAAAAGATACGAAAAATAAGCTCACCTGATGTTTTCTGCAGAACCATCGATCGAAATCTGGACGCCGCAGATGAACACCAACTTTTTTAACGAAATAAAATTCCGATAACACATACACGTATACAACCTACACAAACTTCACAGACGGAATCAAAAATTCCGTAGCTTCGCTAGTGTGAACTTTCACTTCGACTTTCTCTTCCGCTTTCTCTTTTATAGCACTAGGAGCACTTTAGCACGTCCTCTTTTGTCAAGATTTCACTCGAGACTGAACACCTCAACTTTGGTTAAAAGATCATTGATATTGCTCGATACACCTCGACCTAGGCTCCACCCTGGAAAGTCTGCTCGAATACTCGTGTCTACTCATTTGGTATGGTCTACATACTCTTTATAATATGTACTCTCATTGATTCTTTTCTATATTCATTCATCGGACTCAACATACCAGTGGCGGCCCGTCAGGGACGGCAGGGTCGGCAGTGCCGACCCAAAATTTTGCGAGCAGCAGAAATGTGAATTCTCACTTGTGTAAAATAATAATGTATTAGAAATTCTCCAAACATTACATAGCTCTCAATAAATTTTATAAAAATATTAGGTATATGATATCTGATATCAATGGAATATGGAACTCTTTGAAATACGCTGTTTCAATTTAAATCCTACTCGGTCCGTAGACAAAATACGCTCATCTCCAATCGAGCTATGAAGACAGCGCCGCAGATGCCTTCTCTAGCGACCGAGTGACCGACCGTTCGTTCTGTTCATTCTAGTACGGCATGCCGGATCTAGATTGTAAACATATCGAAGGAGCGCTAATATCAATGAGTCAAATTGCTTCAAACTTGAATAATTTTTGTTGGAATTTCATTCGGATAACAATTAAAATTTGATAAGCCTTTTATTTAATGTTTTTTCCGCCAATATCCGATAGTTTCAGTTTCACATAACAAATTACAAGAGATCGCTGTTATTTAAAACGAATTTTTAATGTATTTGTTAATTTTTATAAACGTGAGTGCTGAATATATAATACTAATGAAAATCCGACAATTTTTTAAGACCTTTTCAAAGAATAAGGACCAAAACTATGATGAAAGTTGATATTATTGGCTCAATACTTCGCGCGGTGTAGGACATATAGGTCCGGCAGGCAGCGACCCTGCCGACCCTAGAATGCCTCTCTTCGGTGACTCGAAGAATGATCGTTCGGGATATGTCGATTCTATCGTTTGCGCTCGAGGTGATGTTAATTTCTCGCAAATCTCAATTTCGTTAGAATGGACTTTTGTTTGTTTTTCCAATTTTATTTTATGGTTCTTATTTCCATATTTGTTCCGAAATTATGTTTATTTTTCAAGTGGTATGCAGGGCTAAAATAGTTATTTCTCAATCATTTTTTATTTTCCGGATAATCTTCAGAGATTATTGAAACAGAAAGAAAAACAAAAATTTTGGCGAAACTCCACTACGAAAAACTAACGCACCCAGTGCAGTACCCCATGGTGATGTGGAAACCTGCATAATACATAGGTATAGAAATATTTGAAAAAAAAAATATATATATATAATTTTTTTTTTTTTTTTTTACTCATTGCGGCTTTCGTTTTATCAAATGTGCAGTTGATAAAACAAAAGCCGCAATGAGTAAACTTTATCCACTCATAGGCAGAAGAAGTCATATGAATAAGAACATCAAGTTGACGATGATTAAAACAATTGCGCGACCACAACTCACATATGGATCGGCGGCATGGGGCTTCGCAGCCAAGACCCACATCAAGAAAATACAGGCCACTGAGAATAAACTCCTTAGAATGGCGATGGACGTACCCTGGTTTGTTAGGAACAAACAAATCTACAAGGACTTGGAATGGGAACCAGTTACAGAATTCATGAAGAGAAAGGCGGAAAGGATATTCGACAAAGCCAAACAACATCCAAATGAGGAACTACGAAGATTAGTCGACTACGATCCAACGGAAGAAGCTAGAAGGTCAAGAACCTACCACCGAAGACCGAGAGATCAGTTAAGGATTTAAATGTAACCAAAGAAGAGCTTAACCTATAAAAGCTATAGGCAGCATACAAATATCAACACGACTACGATCGTGTGAGAGTCCAGAAACCATAAGAGTCAACTGGTTAATAGGCAAAATGCCCGGAACCTATGAAGAAGCAGTTAAGGGTTTTTAGTGGGTCTCGAGTTCAGAGAGTGAGAATCCCCACACTGTTCCCCCTCAGGAGAGGGTGTGTTCGTCTGTTTGCAGATTTTCCCCCTGCTACACAAAAAAAAAAAAAAACGAACAATGATCGAGTGTCAATTCCAAACCACATCCATCAAGACTGCAATACTTCGGCCTTTGGAGTAATGTTCGAATTCGATCATTATTTCAAATTATTCATTCCGATGGAGAATTCCATTAGAATTTAACCTTCCAAATCGCGGCAAAGGACAATAAATATTATCACCGAAGGAATAAAAATAGGACCGCATTCCGAAAAAATAACATGAAATTTGAATTCGCCCGGTTCCTATTCCCTTGTAACAAGTGTGCCATGCGAACTGAAAACTGAATTCCTGGGTTATGTAGTTTTTTTTCATGGCAATATTGAAATTTCTGTAAGGGATGTGAAAACATAGATTTTAGAGCTTGAATGAAAAAAATCATGATATTCTGAGTACTGCCCTGAAAATATTGATATTTCATGAACCGTTCGGAAGAGCTCTCTGAAATGAACAAATCCATAAAATTTGATAGAAATCGGACAAGCAAGTTTTCTGGCCTGGATGACCTGCATGCACCATTAGGCTATGGCCAACGACTCATGAAACACCCTGTATAAATAAGCTTTCGAACTCAACGAAAATGTATATCTATATACGTGTAAAATTATCAGTTATTAGCTTGGATTCCACTATTAGGATGAATCGGTGGAATCGCAACTATATAGAAGAATGATCTTCAGTTCAATACCGGAGGTGAAAAATTAAATCAGTTGACTTAATGTCAGCTATGATCATAACTCTTTTAAATCAAGTAAGTTGAATGAATGTTTATTCAAAAGAAGAAAGTTTAACGGCCGGTTTCATAATCAAACCTTAATGCCCGTTTTCACCAACGATCCCTAAACAAGCCCCTACCTAAGTATTCCTTAGCTTTAGGGAGTACCTAACTCTACCCTTAATATAAATTTGTTTTCACCGTACAAAGGTACACTTTGTTAAGGAATACTTATCTAGGGAATGGATAGGAGCTCGTAGCTACGAAATTTGGCTACGAGGGTACAGACGTAATGGTTCACCGAATCGCACGATTTTTTATGTCTTGCAAACAGATTTCCGTTTTTATTCTGCTGAAATATTCCAATGTCCTGTGCCCTATATTCATTGTTTTCCTGTAATAAAAAAGAAATGTTTTTCGTATCAGATTTCAACAGTATAACGAAAACATAGGGATCTGTGCTCGTGACATTGACCTGTAGTTTGACGTTAAAAATTTTAATTTTTTTGAGAGAAATTACGCAAGTATCTGGCTTTTAAATCCGAACAATCATGAAAAGAGAAAATAGAAGTGAGCTTTTATAGAATACATAGTACTCCGCTCTACACATGCACTCCTACATAACACTGGATTATGTGATCTATCTAAAAACAGAAAGTTGAAGTGGAGATATCTTCGAAAAATGATTCAAATTCATTTCATAATAAAGTTCAGTACACACCAAATTCTTGGCAGAATCTTGACAAAGAAGTTAGATCAAAAAAGGAGTTACCTATATGGAATATTCCAAATAGAAAGATTCATGAGAAGAAAAGATAAATTCCAGAATGTGCTCATGTTTTTAAATAATGTGAAGATTGAAAGATGAGAATAGAACAAAGTGGTATATTTTTTCTTGCATTGAATGCTATATTGAAAAACACTCAAAGCAGTCAAAGCATATTTCAATAACAGTTGAAGTGTTTTTATGTGAAGTGTTAATGTCGATTACACAACTTTCAGTACTCTCCTCAAGCATATCAATTAAAAATTCTGATTTCTATATATTGTTCAATATTTTTTCCCAAATATTCAATTTCCTATTGATAATAATTCACTCAACTTCCTTTCTATAGGAAAGTTAGTTATTTATATAACAAGTGAGTTAAATGAATGTTTATTCATGAAAAGAAAGTTTAACCCACGAGCCCGAAGGGCGAGTAGGCTAAATGAATAAAAATTTATATACTTCATTCAAATTTATTTTAGCAGTCGGTTGGCCATGAAATGATTTTCTCAAGTTTTTATAACTAGAACGAAGTTAGGTTGGCACTCATGAAATGTCGTTAATGTCATAACGCCGTTGCCACAACTAATATCAATTTTTATTACGAAAATGCCGAAAGATATTGAAAAAAGAGGCAGGGTTTCAGGAAGTGCTATTTAGAATTCAGGTCCGCTCATTCAATATCATTCAAATAGAATGATATTCTAAAATCCACAATACGTCAGACGGTAGCGAACATATTCAATGTAAGAGAATTTATATAATGTTCATCTAAATCATCTGAATCCGACATATATTTCAGCTGGATATTTCCACAATCAGAAAGATTGTGAATGAAAAGGATGACAAAGAATTTCCTTCTATTGGGAGACCCAAAAAAGTGGTGACATTTGAGAATTTTATGTTTGAGTGAAATAATGCGAAAAGTTTACTACAGGATTTTCGATAAATGTCATCGGAGAATAAGTTCCTTAAAATGGATTTTTCTATTTTTCATTTGACTTGTCCTATACAATGTAAATGTCTTAAGGTACTAATAAATACCTATAATAATTATTATTAGGTACATCAATGTATTAAGATGAAAAGCCACAAATACGCGCAAGTCGCCCTGTTACTTGTTTATTCATGTGAAATTCATCTTAACTTGAAACTTCCTTCAATTCATTTTACTTATATTGATGCACGATGATTTTCGTTGAAGAATTTAACATTCATGTAATTATCTGTTAATTCCTTCGGGAGATACCCATTCCCGCATCATATGCATTTCATCCTCGAGTTAATATTTTTGAAATCTTCAAATGATGTAAACCAAAGAAGATAACGAACATTAACTCTCCTCACGCTAGTGCATATTATGATATTATACTGATCTCTTGTATTTTCCATGCGAATAACTGGATTTGGTATGTCTTCAAACATTTTGTATAAACTTCAATTATGTTCGTCACATATTTTCCGAAGAGATTCGACATTGTGATAAAATACGTAATAACAGAAACTTTTACGTAGAACGGGCAACATAGCGTTGATTTAAAACCCAAAAATGTTTTGACAAGCGTCATAACCCCACATTTTCGTACTATACAGAGTGAAATGTGTCAAATTTCCATGGCCAACCGACTGCTAAAATAAATTTGAATGAAGTATAGTTGTATACAAAATTTTATTCAATTTTGATAAGGAATCAAATGATAACACTTTCCAGAGAATTATCTAATTAATGGAAACACATAAAGGGTGTCGCTTAGATTGATTATTGCTAGGGCATTATTCAATCCATAGCAACAACAGCAAGATGACGTTTATCCGCTCATATTCATCCTATTTTATTGCACTTGTGAGTGGAAAAAAATTCATTTCACTGACTAGATCAACGACATCAACGTCAACTTACCCTTGTTGCTATAGGCAATGTTGACTTTAATTAAACGTCAAAATGGAATAAGAAATTTTATTCCGTTTTGATTAGGATTGAAATGATAACCCTTTCCAGAGAATTATTTAATTTATGAAAAGATGACATGAAAGGTATCGCTTCGATTTATTGTTGCTAGGGCATTATTGGATCCATGGCAACAAGACCAAGATGACGTTTATCTACTCACGCTCGTATTATTTTTTCCACTTGTGAGTAAAAAGAAATTTATTTCACTGAATGGATAAACGTCAACTTACTTGCTGCTATGCGTTGAATAATGTCGTTTTTAAACGTCAAATGGGAACAAACACATAATATTATTCATTAAATTTTTATTGCATAACAAGTACAGATTACAGGTATTTTCATGTTTTCATGTTCATATGAAAAATAACAAATTATCGGTATTTACATGAAGCTCTGATGTTAATTTTATCTAATATTATAAGCTTTCTGGATTGGTGGTACGTTTTACAGAGAATAACCATTTTGCTGCAGTGGACATACTCGTAAAGAGGTGAAGGATTACTAACGCTCGTTTGCACCGACTTATTTAAGGCAGGCTTAACATTGCGTCATTCTCATTTCAGTAATGGCTATATTGCTAAAGAAATAAGATAAATAATAAAGCCTTAACTTTAAGGTGGCCTTAAATGAGTCGGTGCAAGTATCAATAATGCCCGTTTGGAATTATTGATTCTTGCTTATCAAGCTGAAACCATATTCATACTTGAAACAAAAATTATTCATAGATTATACAGGGTAAATCCTCATAAGCTGTACATACCTCATACAGTGATAGGTGACAAAAAATACCCCACATGATGGGTTTCACACCGTTTGATTGATTGATACAGGGCGATTTCCAGTTTTGGGACAATTTTCAAAATTCTCCATTAGACAAATGAATCATCACAAATTTATGGAATTTGGAATACAAGAGTACCACATAAATCTCTAAATAGATGGGGTGAGAGATTTTCAATTTCCAGGCAGGACTTAAACTTTCATATATTTCCAGAAATCATGATGGAAATCATCCCGTATAAAGAAAAGTTGGGAAACTGATGTGCTAATTCAAACCACACTGTATATCCTTCAATAAAGTCTCATAAAATTTCATGGCACACCAACAAATTCTGAGAAAAAAAAGTGAATACAGGCACTCGGTGAGTGAATTTTTTTACGGCTTTATTTCAAAGGAAAACCTGTACAGAAGAATGTGGAATATGATAACCTGTGGGATAAAACCAATAGAGTTCGATTGCATCTTGATAAATGAAGTAGAACAAAAAAAACAGTGCCTCTGAAATGATCGTTCAAGAATTCTCGGACCTGCAAACTTTGTTGGGGCGTAGGGCCTCGTGTTGAAAATAAAGTACGCGTTGATTGATATCACCCAATAATTGCGGTAAACGATTAGTGAAGAAGTCACAATACATTTGCGCATTCAACGGTCCATCAAAAAAATTAGGTCCAATCAATTGGTCATCAACAACCGCACCACATATTAATAGGAAATCTATATTGCAAATGCCTTTGAGTTTTTGCATGTGAATTTTCTCAGTCCCACACATGCAGATTTCTCATATTTACTATACCGTCTCTGTTGAATTCAGGCTCGTCAGTAAACATTGTTCTAGAAATTGTCCACCTTCTCCCAACATGCCAATTTGAAAAACAGAGTCTTGGTCCAAAATCACCAGGTTCCAAACGCTGAACTCTGGTAAAATGGCATGGATGGGAGTTCTTCGAAGTTGGGTTTAACATGCTGCTTTTTGCGAAACTCCTGTTTTTTGTGCCACCTTGGATTGTTTTCAACCATTTCCAGAATATTTTCGTTATCACTAATCATAGCTTCCCGACGGGGTTTCGAATCTGGAAATTTTCCATATTCCCTACAATACCTGAAGGCTGATGAGAAAGGCTGGTAATTTGGAATCCGAAAAAAATAATTTCTTCCATTACCACCGCAGAATCCATAAATGAATATCATGTGGGCATATTCTACAGATGAAAATTAGTATGTTATTATCGAAATACTTGAAAGGTTACCCTCATTTAAAATCAAGCCGACGAATAAAACAGGTTTTGTTCAATCATAAAAAACATTCATATACAATGGTGGGCTTTTTAAAACGAAACAGACGAGATAACGGGCGGACTAAATTTATTTCGAAAAAATGCTCGGACACGTTGATTTTTGTTTCCAGGGGGACAACTTTTAAGGTCAAATTCACAAGTATATCGCTTCAACCCTTGGTGTTAGAACACCAACCCCTAAATTTTTATTAGAAAAGATAAGGGGAGTGATACCTCATTTGAAAGGCCTTTTCATCCTGAATTCAGCATATTAATTTTTTTCTCATTTAATGCATTCATTTTCGAGATATTCAATTTGAATTTCGTACAGTACCAGTCATTCCGCTAACCATGCTATGTGAAATCATCAATTATTTGACTAATTCATTCTGTGGTTACGATGGTATCAGTGAATTGTCATCATTAGACAACGAAATAATTATTATTGGTAATTACTTTCCTCAACAATTAAGGTGGTTGTTTGGTCTGTTTCGTTTTGAAAAGTCCACCCTGTATTTAAAGTAAATTATATTGTTTCTATGGAAAAACAGAGAGCGGATAATCTTCGAGCAGAAAACCAGTGAAGTTTATTCATTGCACTTTCCAAGTGTCTGCATTAACAATTTTTTTCTCAGAATTTGTGGGTGAGCTATGAAGTTTCATGAGACTATATAGAAGGGTATATAGTGTAGTTTGAATAAGAATATCAGTTTTTTCAATTTCCTTCGTACAGGGTGATTTTCATCATGATTTCTGAAAATATTCGAAAATTTAAGTCCAGCCCTGGAAGTTGAAAACCTCTCACCTCATCTAAATAGAGATTTATGTGGTACTCCCGTATACCAAATTTCATGAATTTGTCATGATTCATTTGTGGAATGAAGGATTTCGAAAATATGACCCAAAACTGGAAATCGCTCTGTATCAATTAAACGAACGGTGTAAAGCTCATCATGTGGGGTATTTTTGGAACCGCTTGAACGTCACCAATCACTGTATGAAGTATGTACAGTTTATCGGGATTCCCTGTACGTATATAATTCTCACATACACTGCGCAAAAAAAATTAACGCACATTATGGAAATCTCAAATTTATTCTACAACTGAAGGTGTTCTCAATGATAATTATTTTCATCAGAATTATGCATGCATATGTTATCCACTTTCAACGGTTTTCTTCAATACAGATGTTTTTTCCCAGCAGGAATAAAAAAAGATGATAATATCAGATTTTGAATGTATTGGCTCCATTCTAAAATCAGTTGTTCTCGATCAACTCTAGTGATCAATAGTTTTTCTTTCGTTTGATTTTCTACACTCGATCGCTATGCAACGCGAAACACGCAATTTGACCCAAGAGGAATGTGCTCAAGCGGTAGTTTTGCGAGAAGATGGGTGGACATACACAAGAATTGCAGAAAGGTTTTGAGTTTCCCATACAAGTGTGTCCAGAATGTTGCAGCGATTCAGGGAGACAGGTATGAATGTCCGAAGACCAGGACAGGGTAGACCACGGGTAACAACTGCCATTCAAGAAGGTTACTTGAGAGTTTCTTCGTTGAGACAACGGTTTGCAACCGCTCGCCTCCTTCAAATTCAGCTTGAGCACACTCATGGGGTGCAAATTAGCATTCAGACAATAAGAAATCGCCTCAGAGAATATGATTTAAGGCCTCGTTTCGCGGCAAGAGGCCCAGCTCTTACCCCAGCCCATCGAAGGGCGCGTTTGGATTTTGCTAGAGAGCATATCCATTGGGAAGAGGCCGATTGGGAAAGTGTTCTCTTCACAGATGAGTCTAGATTCTGCCTCTATCATTGTGATCGACGTTCCCTTGTATACAGACGTCCACATGAAAGATATGCTCAGTGCAATTTCCTGAATACTACTGGTTTCGGGGGAGGATCGATTATGGTATGGGGTGGAATATCTTTGACTGCTCGCACAGACCTAGTGGTCGTTGATAATGGAGCTATGAATGCTGATAAGTATATAAGGAACATTCTTGAAGAGCATGTAGTGCCATTTGCTCCATACATGAAAATTTCATTTTTATGGACGATAATGCCAGACCCCATCAAGCTCGCATCGTTCAGGAGTACCTTGAAGAGGTTGAAGTCTCTCGAATGGAATGGCCAGCAAGAAGTCCAGATCTCAATCCGATTGAGCAGGTTTGGGACAACCTCAATAGGGGGCTGAGAAGTTCAGAAAATCATCCAGCTACTCTTAATGACTCAGGATCCAACTCGGAGAAATCTGGGAAGGATTAGATCAGAACATTTTAAGATCACTCATTTTAAGTATGAACCGTCATTGACGAGCTGTAATTAACGCAAGGGGTGGAAATACCAAGTATCAAATCACTTATCAGCATTTCAGTATTTTGAAAATTGTTCATTTCTCTTCTTTCACATAAGATTCGGTGAAATCCTGAATTTTTCTTCCATTTAATGTGTCTTGTTTCGTTCAAAACCTTCCCGAGAGAACAGAAAAAACAAGTTATAAAGTCAATGTAGAGTTAACTTTCATTAAAATTGAGATTTTCAGAATGTGCGTTAATTTTTTTGCGCAGTGTATTTCAAAAACTCCGAAAGTCAATATTCATTGCAATAATATAACTTTATATAATACTCAGCCTCATAACAATAGGGCAATTTAAACTCTAGCATATTATTATACCACAATGAAAAAAAAAACAATTATGTTTATATTCAGTTCATTTTTTCGAATGTTCATACAATATAATATTTAGATTTTAGCATAATAATAGAACAATAATTATTCAGACAAACTACAAATAGATGTAATTGAATATTATGTACTTCATCCTACTTGAAAACATAGAAGAGACAGAGATTGTTGCTCAAGATCTATTTATTTTTCTTGTTTTGCGCATTGGAAAATATCCCGGTTCCATCAGCTGCATGTGTAATGGTGCCATTAGGTATTCTAGAAAAAGAGGATTTCATGAGAGATTATACAAATTCACTTCCTTATCTGAATATCAGTTATCTCAATTTCCCTATCGATAACATAGTCGTTCGATTTGCTTCAGAAATAAAACTACATTAATAATAGTGCTACCTTAGAAGCACTCTTAAATTATCTAGTCAACGGAAAGTTTCAACTTTCAAGGTTTCCAAAAGGAAATTTTGTTGTACTTGTATTTTTTCATCTACCCAGAAAAAAATTGATAATAATAACGACACGACTTTCGTTCTTTGTCCTAACTTCTATACTAGGATTTTCCGGTTAATTATGCACAAAAACGAAAAGAAAATACCTTTTTTTAGTATGAACTTTGCTTTTGTGATAGTTATAGTGTGAATACTCATTCTTCATTTTTTTAATAATTTTTGATAATTCACAAAGACCGCGCGATGAGAGTGGGGTGTTTACATTTACAAGCCCAGACAAACTTCAAATGTCGTCAAGAAAGTGTAAATACGATGCTGATGCATTTTGTTTTATATGTGGTCAATTTATTATAATTCGTGACGTGACATACGAATTAAAGACATCTCACGTTCTCTCTGAAGCCTATGAAGCATATTTTGACTTTCCTGTTTGGAATCAAGACAAGCCATGGGCACCACATGTTGCTTGTAGATATTGTAAATGATATCATCGACTCAGTCTCCTAAACACAGAAGCAAACTTTTTCATGCCATATATTTTTTTTTCATCTAATTAGGATCTAAACTATCGAAATTTTATGCTTTGCAGTCAAAGTCAAATTGGGTGTTGACCCGTGTAATGTCTGGCCTGCCTGGCAACTATCCGGTAGATGGCCTGCCGGGTAGCCATTGTAACGACGTAGACGGTGCAGCCAGCGACGCCAGCTGTCCGCAGTCCCATTCCTTTTTCCTCTCTCTTTCACATCCTTTATAGGGGTGCTCTTTCTGATCATTTCTCTACCCCTCACCCGAACCGAGAAAAGGGAGCACAAACCCATGGAAATGGTGATAACAAGAAGCCTCGGAAACAAGTCGCTGCCTGGGGAGCGAGCCGGCGCTGGACATGACAGCATGCGGGACGTCGGTGGCAAGATGTTGAGGAAGCGGGCTCCTGCTGCAAAATCACCTCCCCGACTCAATATATCCAAGAAACTGACACTCATAATCGACATCTTGAATAAGGACATTTTACCTGAGTACCTACTGAACGGAAGCTCATTGGAATATATGCATCTGGTTTTTTACTGTGCAGTAAGGAGCAATAATTCGCCGAACGAACAACGATGGTCCAAAATTACACAAATTACACGCGCCACCAAGGCGGAAACGTCTTTAACACAAAACAGAAAGGCTAAAAAGAGACATTGAATGACTGACGGAGTATTTGAACGGGAATCGCGGAATAAAGGTTGTGAAAGCTGCCAAAGAAATCATGGATGAAAACAGGACACACACAGAACGAGAGACGGAGAATGCTACAGCTCACCACTGCCTCGACACTCTGAAGCAAAAGTTAAGTCTGTATGCAGAACGCCTGAGGAGATATAAAAGCAATTACAGCCGGAAAAGAGACAATAATTCATTCGAAAAGTCCGAAGAAACTTTCTACCGGTCACTCACATCGTCGAATAGAGAAAATGGAAAGTTACCACCAAAGGAAGCCATAGAACAATTCTGGACCGAACAATTATCAACGAAACCTCAGTTCAATGGAGATACCGGATGGATTGAAGATGAAAAATCTGAAGCTATAAAATATGAGCCGATGCAGCATGACAAGATCACAATTGAAGAAGTAAAATCAGCTATCAGAGGACTACACAACTGGAAAACACCTGGGCCTGAAGGATTGCAGAACTTCTGGATCATGCATGACAAATTGACCTCCGCTATAAATGATGTCATTGAAAATCCTGAAAGGCTGCCAGTATTGCTCACACACGGCACAACATACCTGCTACCTAAAAACCAGAGGAATACAGAAGACCCATCCAAGTACCGACCAATAACATGTCTTCCAACGATGTACAAATTGATCACATCGTGTATTTCAAACCGAATTCATAATCATTGTGAAAAGAACAACATCATTGCCATGCAACAGAAATGATGCACCAAAGACAGCCGAGGGTGCAAAGAACAACTACTAATTGATTCAGTTATCTGCAATCAAGCGTTCTCCAAGCAAAGGAATCTTTACGCTGCGTACATACACTACAAAAAAGCATTCGATTATATACCTCACGAATGGCTCTTGACAGTCTTGAAGATTTACAATGTGGATTCCAATATTGTTAAGTTCATGAAAAACGCCATGTCAACATGGCGAATTAGTCTTCAAATGAAAGCAGCAGATGGCTCCATTACTATTCCAATAAAACGCTGAGTGCTCTATGGTTCTGTATGGCCCTGAATCCCTTGTCTCATAAATTCAATTCTACGGATTACGGATTTGCCTTCAAAAGGGCAGTAGAACTATGATGAAACTGAAACATCTCCTTTACATGGACCATTTGAAACTCTTCGCATCTACCAAAAAAAACAAAAATGCAACAGATGCTGAATATGGTTGAAGGATTCTCGGAAGACATCAAAATGAAGTTTGGACTAAAAAAATGTCGACTGCTGAACATAACGAGAGGGAAAAGAGAAGATGGCACGTTCAAACTTGAGGAAGGTGCAGAAATTGAAGCATTAAAGGAAGGAGACACATACAAGTATCTAGGCATAAAACAGGCAAGAAAAATCAATCAGACCCAGATGAAGAAAGAATTAACGGGGGAGTTCGCCCGAAGATTGAAAAGGATAATGAGAACTGGTTTTAACAGCATTAACAGTTACGCATTCGGTATCATCTCTTGGACCACCACCGATTCAGCAGCCTCACAGAGAAAAATAAGGACAATGATGACTAAACACAATAAACATCACCCCAAAAGCTCAATAGAACGGACAGAGCTGACACGTCATCTTGGGGGTAGAGGAATTTTTGATTTGTCCAACCGTATGTCCCAGGAAATTGAAGGACTTCGAAAATATTTCCTGAGCAAGGCTGCTTCATCAGAACTCCAACGAGTAGTTTGTATTGCTGATAGTTCTACACCGTTAAAGCTACAGCAGGACCACTTGGAAACCGTCGAACACTCTGCGGAAAGTAAAATGCAGAAACTGATTGACAAACCTTTGCATGGAGGGCACCAAAACAAGATCAACCATGATTACGTCGACATATCAGCGTCGAACTACTGGTTGACTTCCGGAAGGTTGTTTTCCGAGACAGGTGGCTCCATCCTCGCCATCCAGGACCAGGTGATTCTAACAAGGAACTACATGAAATATATCGCCAAGGATCCCTCAGTGAAGGACGATAGCTGTCGTTATGGATGTGCGACACATGAAACTATCCAGCACATCACCAGGGGATGTCAGAAGTTTGCGGGTACGGAGTACAATAGTAGACATGATGCTGTTGTCAAGATTCTTCACCAAGAATTGGCATTAAAACACAAACTTCTAATTTCGACAAAGGTTCCTTATTACAATTACCATCCGGATGCTGTATTGGAAAATGAACATCACAAGCTTTACTGGGATCGCACGGTTCTCACAGACCGGAAAATAACTCACAATAGACCAGATCTCTTATTGCTCAATAAGGATGAGGACACAGCACTATTCACCGACGTGGCGATTCCAAATAATAACAATCTTCTGCATAGACACACCGAAAAATTTCAAAATACAGAGATCTAGAGGAACAAACCAGGAGACAGTGGAAGCTGAAAGATATAAAGACCATCCCTATTGTCATTTCATCTACAGGCCTGATACCGAAGAATCTACCAGAAAACTTGAGGAAACTTCAGTAGGACGAAAATATCTATACAGTCATGCAGAAGGCGGTACTGCTGGGAACGGCGAGAACTGTACGCAAGTACATGTTGAATGCAGAGGAACACCGTCTGCTTCGACAGGAGGTGCAGGTAAATCAGGAATCCAACCGACGGCAGGGAGCCGAGGAGCGACCTGGACCCGACCACCACCACGAGCCCGAAAACCCGGAAAGGGCTCTAACAGAGCTTAATCCTTTTTATATCTGAGATATCTGGGGTAAGTGAATGTTCCTCTGGAGAGGAGTGTGAAAGCCGCAAGGCTAAAGTCATAATATTTAATTCTCCTGAGACAGAGGGCTTCGTGCTCGCCATCCAGGATCAGATGATTCCTACCAGGAACTACATGAAATATATCGCCAAGGATCCCTCAGTGCAGGACGATAGCTGTCGTTATGGCTGTGCGACACATGAAACTATCCAGCACATCACCAGGGGATGTCAGAAGTTCGCGGGCACGGAGTACAAAAATAGACATGATGCTGTTGCCAAGATTCTTCACCAAGAATTGACACTAAAACACCAACTTCTAAGTTCGAAAAAGGTTCCTAATTACAATTACCATCCGGATGCTGTGCTGGAAAATGAACATCACATCAGCTCTACTGGGATCGCACGGTTCTCACAGACCGGAAAATAACTCACAATAGACCAGACCTAATATTGCTCGATTAGGACGAGGACAGAGCACTATTCATCGACGTGGCGATTGCAAATAATAACAATCTTCAAGATAGGCACAGTGAAAAAATTTCAAAGTACAGAAATCTAGAGGAACAAACCAGGAGACAGTGGAAGTTGAAAGATCAAGACCATCCCTTTTGTCATATTATCCCTACGAACATGAATGATATGAAACACAGAATTTATGAAGATTATGAGTGGGGAAGAACAGATATATACCTAAATATAGTTTAGAAGTTAACTCAATCAGTACCAGACAACCGCTTAAAAAATGGAACTGTAATAGTTTAATAAGGCCTGGTACTTTCACTTGCGAATAGATAAATTTATTCGATAGATAAGTCTTATTCGTAGGATAACTAAAAATGCAGTCTTTTCGCTTTCAGATAGTGTTATTCATCGAATAAATCTGTCATTGAAACTTAATCATTTGTCATAGATCGAATGTCGGTACGTCGTTATTGGTTGAATTTTTTTAAATTCTTGATGTATGCTTATTTTTTGTGTGATTTTCACGAAATATTTGCTTTTAAGTAGGAATTATGGCAATTTCTACAATGCGGTGTCTTATTTCACATTAATCAGTGAGAAGTAGTATATCGTGTTTTCATAGAATTGTTATTCGTCAAATAATTTCATCTGAAAGCACCGAAATAAGGTATCCTTCAGATAGTAAATTTTTTGACAGAAACTTATTGACAGTGAATAAAATTTATTCGAAGGTGAAAGTACCGGGCCTTAATCTAAAGTATTTCATAGATATCTTCGTCAAAGATTGCATTTTGCTCAAGTATATCATGACAGTAAATTATTTTTGAGAATTCTATCCGATGTAGGATTATTCACTCCAAACTCTATTTTTCGAGAACTTTACGATTTGTTGCACCGAGGATAATCATAAAGCAAGTTTTCGATCATAAAATGAATAGTGATGCGTTCATCGATGATCTCCAATCATCTATATTGAATCAAGAAGTGACATTGAGTGAAGTGAAATATATTTTGAAAGATTTTGGAAATCCGTTGTTGCCATATGACAAAGTGAACGTTCAAATGTTACTAAGGGCCCGTTCCGATATTGCTGGTTTTACTGGCCCGCAATCGAATAACAATAGAACTCGAACTACTGGGCCAATAGGCATCGTCTCTGAAATACTGACAGTACTGTTCAGGAATATCGGAACAGACGGTAAATGGATCATTTCAAAAGATGACTAGATTGGAAAATTTTCATATATATTATCCTAGAATTAATATTAGGTTGAATTATAAACCGTTGGATGCATTTGCTGATGAAATATTTGGGATAGCTTCTTATTGTGGGGAATTTACCTTGGTATGTGACTTATTGGAAGAAATGCAGAATCATGGAATTTCCTTAAATTTTGATCCTGAGCATAATATTACACATGAGAATATAATAGCTAATTTAAATCGTGGTATTGCAGGAAATTTGTTTCATGATAAGCAACTTGGATTTTCAGGATGCCATAGGAATACTAAAGTATATGAATATAAAAAACAAAAATTATTAAGTTTGTAAATTATATTTATTGAATATTTTGTCATCATTACAAGGTGTTTCAATAACTATTGCTTTCATATCCATAATATTCTCACATAAATAGCAATCAATTTAGGATTCGAATAAATCTATGAAATGTTTTCATATTGTTCTCTCTTATTAGGTGATGAAAGACATAGGTTTCTGGAGATTCTTTTATTTAATTACATCAATACATCAGTTGTGGTGAAGGTGACATACACATATTTTTTAAATCAGCAAATAATAAACAAAGTGTTGTGGTAATCTTATAAAAATCTTGAACTTTATCTCAATTATTATTACACTGATGGAGGCACAGACTCATAGCACAATAATTCAATATCTTCAACATACGTTTTCAAATCATCACTTTTCAATTTAAAAAAATATAACAAAGGGTGCTCAAGAGTATCTTGAAGGGTCAGATTTGCACAGATTTTACACATAGAAAGAAATTTCAGTGTAAGAGGATTGTACGATATCGAGTAGGTACTTTTTAAGTCTTCTATAAGAAGGCAATACTCAGATTGATAACCATAATCCATATCAATCAATAGCCCTGATTCTAAATGCAAATTTTTTTCCCCGTATGATGTATGAATGAAATGTCTACATAACAAAAAACATCTATTAAAAAATTGTTTGTTTTCACTGGAAACTATTCTACAAGGGAAACCTTCAATTTTGAATTTTTGCTTTTAAAATTACTGTCGAATGTTGAGATTTCATTTGTTGACTACCATTTTCTGCTTCTCTTGAAGTAGTTCGATATTTCACCATTATACTACTAGGATATTTATAACATGAAATTTTTTTGCTTGGCCTTTTACAAAGGCAATAAATTTACCCGAAAGTACCCACATTTTGGAAAGAATGTTAGCTTCTTCAAATTCTAGGGGAAATTCATATATAAATTTTTCGACAAGTTCAGGTTGGTAGCTGAAGTAATCTCTTATGGCACCTTCTCCAATAGTGTTTATGAATGACATAATCTGATGGGATAAAACTTTATTAGCAATTAACACATATGTAATATATTTTTTTGTTGACTTTCATACAATTGATTATTGGGTAATGCTGTAAAGACCCCAAGGCAGTGTGTTGTGGGAATTAGGAATCATGTAACGTTTGTCATCTTTATAGCATAAAGCAATCTTTCTTTGTTCTAGTGAGAAGACATTATGACATTCAGAAACTATATTTCTCTGTTTAATATACGTTACACTATCATTCAGTAAGCACTGTAAAAAATTATTATGATGAATTTTTCACAACATTCTTTTTTATTCCCTTGATTTATTTAATTTCTTCTGAATCAACACAATAAGAGTACATTTTCGAAATCCAACGAAATCCGTCATCATTAAACCGTTATTTTCATCTTTCCTAAGTCCAAAAGTTTTTTTATTCACTCTTGGAATATTGTATACATTATCAGGAGGATAGTATGATGTATCATCTCGAATATGACAATGTTGTCTAATTTGCTCGTATGGATCTTGATTACTGATTTCATAAGTTAAACTTTATCAGTATCTACATAGTTAAATATACAATCCTGGAGGGTGGGTACAAAATAATCGTTGTGGAATTCATATAGGCATATCTTCGAAATATCTAATACTGGCATTACAACATATATTGGTTTATCAAATGTTAGTAGTCGTTGTTGCATTTCGATATCGTAGTCGAATATTTTCAATCGTTTTTTCAAATACAGCATTATTCATCAATTTGAATAAGTTCTTTTCGGATTCATTGCAGGCAGCTTGTCTAAGAAGTGTATTTTTATCAATATAAACTTTGAGTCAGGCAGACTGTTTGAATTTAAGGACTCTATGAATTTTTTTGAGTATCAGTGCATGACTAAGAGCTTGTTTCAGAGTTCTATAGTGTAGAATATAATTTTTCTTTGGAAATAAAGTTGTTAGTATATGGATTGTTTTTTTGAACCTGGAGGTATGTGAGTTTCTGCACAAAACGGTAGATCTGCGGATGATAAACCCATGCATCCTATTAGACGCTGCAACTATTCTCTCAATGTGCCGATCAAACAAAAGTTTAGAATCCATGATTCCAGAGCCAACACCTCGTTCACCTCACGTACGGGGTGATCCCCAATATACTATACTACACTATTATATATTATCCTGATTCTCCGTAGGTACCGAAGTACCCCTCAGAAGCTCCGTGAGCTTGTACGAGTTCGGAGAACCACTTGTGTTCTGTGTAGGCTTTGTTACTGTGTCCTTACGCCACCTTAGGCACAGCACTGTTAATTTGAACCCAACAGTGAATGGTGGCCCATACCCGTATCGACTAGAAAATTTCTTCCCAAGCCCGGGATCGAACTCAGTACCTTGCGGTTGCAATTTACCGAGCCGACGCTCTAACTACCAAGCTACGGACGCTATGGTAATAATGATTTACCAGATTTTTGTTCCTGCTGAATGTGATTTTCAAACATTTATTTAAGTTTAGGAAAAGGTGGTTTCTTTCACAATACTCGTAAAAACCTTTAATATCCTGCTGAAGCCGCCTACAATCTTCCACACTCTGGATCAGCAAGAAAATTTTGAGATCATCTGCATACAAAAGGAAACTCGCGTACGTGAAGCATGAAGTTATATCGTTCAAGTAAATGATAAAAAAAAACCAAGGTGCGAACTCTGGGGCACTCCAGATGTTCCATAAATTCTCCTCGATTTCACACAATTCACTACAACGAATTGGGATCCATTCGTAATATAAGATTCTATCCACCTCAATAAGTCTCCCGCTATACCGACCTCAGCTAGTCTTCGCAGCAGCAACGAATGATCAACTTTATCAAAAGTTTTTTTTAGGTCGGTATATATGGCATCAACTTGCGCCCCGGATTCAAAGCCCACTTGCAAGTATTCGGAAAACCGCAACAGATTGATTCCTATATTACGGCCTTTAATAAATCCGTGTTGATCCTCAATTATAATATTTCTTACATGAAACGACAGGTGTCTATATATTAGAGATTCAAAAATTTAGAAATTGTCGAAATCACAGAGATCGGCCGATAATCATGAACAGATTCCTTTCGTCCACTCTTGAATACTGGAACTATTTTACACTTTTTAATTCAGTATACTGATTCAATTTCAAATATGAAGCTAGATTTTCAAGTGAACTGTTTATTTTGGTTTCAGAATCATATTTTGTGAAACTTATATATTTTTCCATATGAAAAGGTAAAAGAGAAACTGAACCACGTTTAGCCAGTTCTTTTATTATGAAGTGTGCATCATATCCTTAGAGATTGAAATACACTACTGGAATCACAAAACTTCTCTTGTAATTCAGGTTACATTTATTATGGGCTCGTCCTCTATATTTCCCATTGAAATGGTTATGATCCTTTACAATGCTATCGCTTGGTGTGAATTTTTTTCTACATATACAGGGTGTTTTCCAAATGAATGTCAATATTTGTGGGGGTGATTCTTGGGCCCATTTTAAAAAAAAATTTCATATGAACATGTCCTAAACGTCTTACCTTTTGAGATACAGGTGGTATCAACTTTGGTAAGAAATGATTGGAAATTTCAAAAATAATTTTTATTTCAGGAAAAATCTGTGGCGTACCATCAATGTCTACCAAGATAGGTAGGTCAAATTACGTACGAATGCTACTGGTGGAAATTAAGAACAAAGTGATACATTAAAAAATTCCTCTTGATGCATAGTACATCATGACAAATTTCATTGGAATATCTGAAGTGGCATTGTAGATATTAATAATAAATGATTTATTTTTGAAAACTTTACCACCCTGTATCTCAAAATGAAAGACGTTTAGGACATATGTTCATATAGTTTTTTTTTTCTTAAAATGGGCCCAAAAATCACCCCCATAAATATTGACATTCAATTAGGAAACACTCTGTATAACAAATAGTTTCATCAGCATAATCATTATCATCATTATATGAATAATTCATGGGTTCTACAAATTTAACTTTTTTATATACAGTGTCTGCTAATTCCGCTAATTTAGCAGGAAACCACTCCATGCAATCGATACCTGTATAACTGTCGAAAAAATTAAGGAATTAATTCTTCATGCATACTTTTTGAATAAAATCCTGCACTTATAAGCGTATGTTTTTGATATCTAATCGAAATGAATTTCACTTCATTCATAGGTTCTAAATAAGATTCGAAATCAAAATATAAATCGAAGGGACTTCTTTGTTTAAAACGGCAGTTAGTGAAAGAGATATGACTTTTTTCAGGAAACTCTATGCGACAGGATGGATGTTTTGAACACAATTTTATATGGTTATTCAACTTTCCATCAGAAGGGAAATAATTCGAGCACTGATCAAATATCCATAGCTCACGTTTATGCTTGTTCACTTGAGCTGCTATTAACCTGGATAAATTTTTTATATATACAAAATGGTATTTTATCTCCCTATCGATTGAATTGTCTTCTTGAACATCTTCAGGTTGATAATAATTCTGTATGAGTAGAAAATTCACATGTTTATTTGTAATTTTCGATGAACAAATAATGCCTGTGGGAACCACCGTGAATTTTCTCTGTTTATACATTTGCAGAGAAAACTCCTTTACTGACAATTCATTCAGTTTTTCAAACTTAGATATATCTTTGAATGCTATTGGAAATTCAATTTCATCAGTTTTGAAGATAGTCCTCGGGTGAGGATAGGACGATGTTCTATAATTGTGTACGTCAAATGTTGGATATAAACCTGCGTTGATGCTTCACATGAAACAAAACTCATTATCATAGTTTTGGATATTTATACAAAAGCGCCTTTGCATACTATTTCTTCAGATAAACGTATAAATGAACTTCCCCATTTGCTATTTCAACTTTATTCATATTGACTTCTAATGCACTTAGAATTATAATTTCAACGTTATTTAATTTCAGTTCATTGTCAGGCAACAATTTTTGCTAGTTAATTTACTCCTGACAAATTAGTGCAAGAATTTACGCAGGAGCAAATCGTTGATTTAATTTTTAATTGATTTTGTTTCAGAGATTGGGAGTGAAAACCCTATAAAGTTTATTAAGACATATTGAATGAAGTGCAAATCCGCTTTCGTTCCCTTGAAACGATTTGAGTTTGATGTTTATTCTCTCTACTATATTTTTTTCGTACCACTCCTTCAGGTAAGTACTGTTATCAATAGTTTCATTTTTAGTTGGAAAATATTTGAAATCCAAAAGTTTTTCATTACCGCTTTTTTTAATGAATTGTGTACAAAAAATAGCATTAATATTAACAATCCCATTTTTCTTGAAAGCGTTTTGTATTCTTCGTTTCAAAAGGTGAAAAGCATCTTGTAGAAATTCAATGAAATGTGTTTGTTTTGAATTTATTACTACGCCTGTTCTGATCCTAAACTTGAAAGATGAACGAACATCTTACCATTTCACTCGATGGCTTCGTTTCCTACTGATTCCGGCTCCTTTATAATTAATAGAAGATCTCAGTTGTATTTTATATCGTTTCAAATGACATAAAGCTGTTTGAATTTTGATTTTCTGTCAATGATCTACATTATTAGCAATATTTTATGAAATAAACGAATATGCTTGTTTATCAAACGTATCAAAGTTTTTATCATATTTATGTCTTTCTCACAAACAAGAAGTTTCATAGCTATATGGAATGAAGAAATGTCACATACCTTCATTATTCCCTCAACACAATCTGGAATAACGGTGTTGATGCTGTGAGTCCTGTGATCTCCTACATTCCAATAAATTTGATGCCATATTTCTGACTGTTCAGCTCATCCAAATGTGTTTTTTAAACCGATGTTGCTCTTTTTGGTAAAAAAACTTTTTATCTTCAAGTTCTAAAAGAATACATTCTCCATATAAGGTAGTTACCAGTTTTCCATTCAATATTGTATGAATGCAGTTGAGTCCAACGTGTTCAAAGGCACAACTTCTTTATTTTTAACTCAACATTTCATTAATTTTGTCAAGATCCATTTTTTTTCTAAAAGGTAGAAAAAATAGATTTCCATATTTTTTCAATCAGAAGCGGGTAATACTCACATTTGATTTGGCGAAGATTGACACAACACTTTGTAGATCACTTGTTGATTTATCAACAACGACTGATGAATTTGCTCAGTTCATTCAGCTTTTATATCAGTGACATGGGTGTGTATTTTTTCTTTTCCTTCTTCTTCAGTACCCACAATATACTAAATTTCAATTTAATTTCAAACCTATTTCATAAACCAGGAATACCGAAATTCTTTCTTATGACCATATCAAGAGCTGTGGTGATTACAAATACTCAATTTCCTAATTTCAGACCTATTTCACAAACCAGGAATACCGAAATTCTTTCCTATGACTTTATAAGGATGCTGTGCTGATAACAAATTATTCTGGGGACATAATTTTCAAACAGAGAGATAACTATGATCAATTTTATTTCTTATGACGTATTCAGTTTACATATTGAATTTCATTTAGTATTTTGTCTTTGATGAATATCATACATTCACATAAAATCAAATTTTCAATCGATGAATTGAGATTACAAAAAATTTTAATTACTTCCTCAATAGACTTCACACTATGTTTTTTCATATCAATTATAGCATTCAAAATTTTTTATAGTAGGCTTTGAAATTGAGATCTGATAAAATTTCTAATCTAGATTTTATATATTGATCATGAAGTTCTACAATATTTGATACATCTTGCGAAATAAAATATAAATGATTATCATTCCTCCATACGTATAATACTTTGTACCCATTTACTGTGGTAGTTACAATAAAAATGTCATTGGCTTCATTCATTTTGAGAATCTCGATCAACAGCAGCCTTTGTTTATAATCAAATGATATAGACACTTTTCTTCCAAGGCACAGAGAATCTTCATTAGTGGATAACTTTAAAGATGGTTCGAAATTTCTTACACCACTTAATCCACAATGAATGACGTGTTCAGCCGTTGTAAGATTTGTGTTCAAAACAATTTTTTTTCCATATCCATCACTATGGAACCATACACTGAATCAAATGATGTTGTTTGCTGATAACCGAACATGATGTTCAATCGAAGTCAAAACTTGGAATGGTAGCTGTATTCATAATTTGTTTGATTTATTAATCCTGGAGTCATGCGATTGATCAAATCCAAACCACCTGACGAGAATTTTATTTCCTTTTTCACGTAAAATTTTTTCAACTGATAAACAAATGAAGTTCTGGTTCATAAAAAACTCCTCTAATAGGTTGTCCTTGTAAATCATCAACAGGATTGGTAATTTGAATCTTGCTGATTTTGAATATTTCAGTTGTCGAATTCGGCAAATAACCCTCACTGAAAACATGTTTGAACTTACTTATTCGCACCATATCTCCAACTTTAAATTTACCATAAGCGGCAATTTTAATATGATTGTATCGATTTTTGAGGAGAAAATGAGACAATCATTTACTTCACTAGGTTTCATACCAATTGTTCTATGTTTCACATTATTGTATTCATGAATGATAGGAGGTAAAATATCTAACCATCTGTATGTGCCATTCAAACTAAATGCTTTGAATATTCTTTCTTTGATTGTTCGTATAACTCGTTCAACAATTGCAGCCTTTTTCACATTATATGTGTTACAATGATTAATGTTATATTTCTTCATCAGATTTTTGAACTTGCTATTGAAAAATACCTTTCCTTGATCTGTTTGTAAGTTTTTTAGGACTTCGTGCACTCTCCTTTAATATTTCTGCAAATACCCGAGATACTTCCTCGGCACCTTTCGTTTTCAATGCTTTAACCCATATAAATTTGGAACAGCAATCAATTATAACAAGGATGAATTTATGATTGTCATTTTCACTAGCATAAACACTTAATTCTAGTAAATCACCCTGCCATAAATCATCTATACCTTTAATGATTGTACGTCTACGTAATAGTAATTTAATCAACTAGGTTATTAATGAAAGCGATTAATGATTGAGATATTTTAACTTGCGAGCGAAGCGAGCACGTTAATGTTCTAGCTCAATTAATAAACGAGTTGATTACAAGATTTTTCCGTCGACCACATTTTGGTTGAGTTCGGCAAACGATCAATTATCTCGTTTACATCGTCATAATAAATGTATTCGATTGGTTTTTCGTTATATGCCATCAAACTTCCTCGTCGATTGGATGTGAGAGCTTTTATAATTTCAAGCCATTTATATCCAGCCGTTCCACGTCGTTGTGCTTTGTAGCATCGAACTTTCTCCTATGAACGTTCGTCAAATTCAAAATTGTTTTCTAATATTGTAAATCATCTTCAACTTCAGTAAAATCGGTTGGTTGTTTATCGATGTTTATCGAATAATAAACTGTAGAGTCCTGCTGTACCTAGAAGTAGTTTTTTATTGTCTATGATTATCTCACTAGTTTTTTATCGAAACTGATAACCTTGCTACCTAGAAACCATTTCGAAATTTTGACATCGTATTAAGGTCCATATGTTGGATCATTTGAATTATCCTGATCTTTTCATAACCATATTGACGAAACGTTTTTTCTTGCTTCAACTGGATACTGCTCTAAATATTCATCGATAATCGAAGGATCCTTTATATCATCTTGTATTTGTTGAATTTCTTCTTTGGTGTTATCAGGAAAGGAATCCTCTTCTTCCTCAATTCAGCTACAATTTCTGTGTGTAGAAAACTAGGGAGATTTGTTATACGGGGGCAATTAGAATGATGATTTTTGTTTGAAAGCTGAAGTTGGATATGATGTTATTCTTGTAGGTGTAGATGAACTGAATGCGTGAAATTTTTGGAATGGTAAAATTGGTGACTCAACCTGGGGGCTTAGAAAGCTATATGAAATATGTGGTTGAACTGTCAGAGAGCCTCTCTGAAGCTGATTGGAACCTGCAGTGGCGGCTCGTGGTCATGAGAGCTGAGGAGGCTAAAAGTTTTCGAAGAGTTTTCGAACAAACTTTATCAGTCAATTGAATACATTTCTTAATATAATGAAAAGTTACCAGTTCTAATACTAATTTTCAATGCAAGAGGATGCTATATGCTCCTTTGACTTGTTATGTCTTTTGATAGAACGCTGTAAATTTTTCAAATCTGAGAACCCCGTTTTAGAGCATGAAGTATATTCTGTTTGATGAGAAAATAGTAAACATGGCCAGCAAAATAATTTTTCCCGTTTGATCCATCCAGTTAACCAATCACATTTATCGTACCAAACAACACTGAAACCTGTATTTTGACGATTTTCGGTGGACTTTGTAATTAAATTCGGTCGAGGTCTTGTAGAGGTTTTAACAACTTATACAGTTTATTCTAAACATTCAATCGCATTTTATTTTTTGATATGTATTTTCGTTCTTTTCTCTCTCATTGATATTTACCACCTTTGTAAAATGATGAAAAGGTTCAACCATGTCGAAGACTTCAGATAATGAGGGTTCCTACATGGAAGCTTCCGAAGAAGTCGATGACTTCAGCGAGAATGAGTCTGAAGGACTACTTCACGAGAGGATAACGAGCAAATGAACTCCGCCTAGCGAAAGAAGAAATAACCAAGCTTTCAGCGCCGAAACCCCCTACATTTGCCGAAATTGCGAGTTCGGCAGCGAGAAATAATGTCACTTCTGACATTGAGAGGAATCAAGCAACGCAAATTGCCATACCTCAAAACGCGCCCCCATCTAAACGCGCGCGTAAAGACAGCTCCTCGTCAGACGAGCAAAATACCAAAAAAGCACCTGAAGTGCCTAGAAAAGATAAAATCCCACCCATCATGATGATGGGCACCTCAGATTGGGTAGAGATTTCTGAAGCACTCCAAGAAGTTCAATTATAGCCGCGCAATCGTAGTTAAAGACGGTATTAGAATCATCCCGTCAACCGTAGATGATTTTAGATAAATTACCAAATTTTTCGAACAGCATGGTGAAGAATTTTTTGCCTACCAAATGGAGGAAGAAAAGAAGATATATGCAGTCATCAGGCATTTACCAATCGACGCTGATCTTGCGTTGATTAAGAACGACCTGATATTCCATGGAATATCAGACGCTGAGGTGTCCAGAATGACATCGAACAAGACGAAAAAGCCCACACCTCTCTACCTGGTAAAAACCCAGAAAAACGAAATCTTCGAAGTGAAGCGACTCTACAATCTCTGTTTTGTGGTTGAACACAAAAAAAGGCCTGAAAGTCCAAGCCAGTGCTTCAGGTGCCAAAGGTAAGGACATGCACAGAACAAATGCTCCTTCCCGTGGTGATGCGTGAAGTGCTCAGGAAGCCATAGCAGCAATGATTGCACACTCACCAGAAAAGGTGAAGAGAGAAATGCCACATGCGTCTTATGTGGGGAAGAGGGCCATCCAGCAAGCTAAAAAGGCTGTAGCGAGTTCAAGCTGGTGACCAGAAAGAAGAATTCCCGAAAACCAGCTGAACAGAAAAAGCCGGTAACAAAAACAACAACTACTGTTTAAAAAATTCAGGAAGTAGCGAAGGCCAAACCTACAGAACAGGAAAAAAAGAGGGAGACTCCAGAAACGGTTCAGAAAAAAGTAGAACAGAAGAAACCTCCAATGAAACAGGCTGTGAACAGTCAACAGGAGAAGAAAAAGATATCTGAATCAGACGATGATTTAGATATCTTCACAGAAAAAAATTCAACAAGATAATGTTGAAAATTGAGAGGGAAATGGAGAAAAAACTCCAAGCATTATTCAGTTAACTGAATTAATGGACCTTACGGATATTAGGAAGAAATCCCTCAAGATAACCTCGTGGAACATAAACGGGATCAACACTCGGAAAGCCGAGATAGAAGAAGTAATATCAGAGGGACAACCTGATAAAGCCCTACAGGAAACAAGAATAAACCGGAACAAACGACTAAATTTCATGAATTATGAAACATATACATGCGACAGAATTACAAACACCGGAGGAGGAGTAGCAATATTGGTGAGAACAGATCTGAAACACTACTTCAAAAGTAGATCCGACGAAACACAAGGAGAAACAGAAACAGTGACGATTGTTGCCCAATTAAATCGTCAAAGAGTCGAAATTACCTCGGCATACAAGCCACCACAAAACAATTTATTGGAAGAAGAGATACACAACATGTTGGAAGGAACAAACCCGAAAATCTGCATCGGAGATTTCAACTGTAAATCCCCATTATGGAACAGCAGAACAGATAATAGAAATGGCAAAAAACACAAGGATTTCGCCGAAAAACAAAATGCCATAGTGATTGGACCAGAGTTACCGACATATCTTGCTTTTGGTATAGGAATACCAGATGTGATAGATATCGCGTTATTGAAAAATTTAACTCAAGAATTCTCGATTGAAACTTTGGAAGATGGAACCTCAAACCACAATCCCGTGGAATTGACAATTGAAGAAGAACCATGAGAAAAACTGATGGAAATAAGAGAATATACCAATTGGGCTAAATACAGCCATTTGATACAATCGGAAATAACAGAAATTCTAACAATAAGCACTCAGAGGATCTGGAATGTGCGGTTGATAAACTGGAAGAAATTATATTGAAAGCTTACGAAAAAAGCACGAGAAGAGTGAAGAGACCAGCACAAGTCATCCGCATGGCGATACGCCTAAAGAAGTAAAAGATCTCATACAAGAAAATCGAAGACTCAGAAGAATATATTCGATGAATAAAAATGATCTGGATAGAAGGAGCCTCAATCGCCATAGCCAAGTTCTGAAAAATGCCCTGACAGATCTAAGAACAAGCAGATGGAACAAAAGGGTTCAAGCACTGAATATAATTGATCAGCACCTTCTCCAGTAATTGATATTTGGGTTGATATAGGCTTTTAGAATAAATATGGATATTCTTGAATCCGTTCGGTGATAACAATAAATTCAAAAGGGCAGATTTACCCGATCCACTTGGACCTGCCATTAAAATTCTGCAATTGAAACAAATCGCCATGTTTCGAGGGCCTTTCTTTTTCCAATATATCTAAATTATCCACTGATAGAACGGTTTGTTGTTGTTCGATTTCCATTTTACAATAAACTGAGGCAATACTCACTTTATACAATTTTTTATATTTAAACGAATGTTTCGATTGATTTCTCTGTATCACGCTGACTTTTGCGAATAGTGGTGGTCTCATTAATTCGATCATAAATAAGCTTCCTATTGGGCTTCATTTACCAGGTATGTAGAATTATTCATGATTCTGTAATATTATTCTCATATCCGTTTTTTTTTTCTTCGGGATATTCATATTAGGGACCAGGTACTCAGCTACAGAAACGATTAGATAGAGGTGATCTGGGGATCAACCCTTTGGATCAAGCGTGTAAGGTTCATGATATTGCCTTTAGCAGAACGATTTAGGAGACATAAAGCAGATAAACAATTGGAAGATAGTGCTTGGAATCGTTTTTGTTCAAAAGACGCTTCTATAGGAGAGAAAACGGCGACACTTTTCGTTACCGGTGCCATGAAAGCTAAACGAAAATTAGGGATGGGACAACGAAAATTAGGGATGGGACATCGAAAATCTTTTCGAACTTCTGTACTCAATCCCGTCAATAAAATACTGAGAAAATCGAAACCGCGGGATTTGAAGAAATCTGCTTCCATAACTTTAAGAGCAGCAAGAGCGGCGGTCAAAAAGGACGGAAAAAGTAAGATTAGAAACATACATCGACAACAAACACTGACCTTTACTGATCATCTGTTGCTTACGCTAATAACGTGAATTCGTATCTTCCATACAACTAAAATCTGAGTCAGATAGCGCAAGACATGATTCCATTACCGCATAATGTTATTAGCGTACGTCGGCGTTATACGCTTCTTCTACATCTCTCTATAATATGTCTACAATATGTCGCCAATAGGGAGTCCAGCTTTCGCTTCCGTAAAGAAGCGTTGGGAGAACCACTGCTTTTTAAACAGCTGTCTTGGTCTTCAGATTGAGGTCGTGATTTTGAAACGCTCTGTCCTTTAGCTTCCAGAATGCCTGTGATGCCGAATTGATGCGGTTTTGTATTTCCGTGTCTAGGTTAGCCCTAGTTTTTATGAAGCTTCTAAGAATTTGATCTGCTCGACCAATTCTAGAGTTTCATTCTCCAGGCCGATATCTGTTTGAAGGCTGTAACGTGGTAACCTCGGAGAAAACTAATCTCGAGCGCCAGCTATTCTTTTCAATAGGAAGAATAGCAAGCCTACCAGAGTAGCTACTAGTCGAAGACAGAGTTCGCTGTTATCTAGGGTGGTAGCGATAACGAAGTAGTCAAAATCAAATTGTGTAAAAGTTTATTCACACCTTCGGAAACTGATTATATGTACAAGGGAGATATGTGTGATATAAAATATGAGCGAATCTATAAGCGAACATACATTCGGGAAATTCTATCTGGTCACGAGAACTTTATAAAGTTTACACCGGGTGCAGTGAAAAATCAAAGGTTCAATAAAATGCGCCAACCAGAACTGACGGAATGAATACTGAGGACTTGCTATACGGTATCGGGATGTAATTGTATTTCTCCAGAAATGAAACACAACCAGGGCGGGTCTACTCGAGACTTTTATTCGCTACCCCAAGGGCTATAACGCACCATGACTGATAGCGAAGAAATGGTCTATTTTTTAGCGCAACTACGGGATTTCACTGACGGCGGGCGGTATCTCTTATTCTCTACCCCAAGGGCTATATATATATTCTTTTGAATGTCAGCAATACATTTTTAGTTATCAAACAATATAGCATATGTACCATACAATTTAGAGTATGATACAAGAGCTTAGGGAAAAACCTCAGTAAAAAAACCCTGTCTCCCCGTGAGAAGTGTAGTGATGACAAATTTGTTTACAGAATAAGCTTTTAATACTGAAGGGCTTCCTTTCTCCATTGACATAAAAATTTCTTTATCCTCTTTCCATTTCGAAATAATATCTGAAACAAAGAAACAGAGCAGAAAACGAGAAAAAAGGCGAATAAAAAAGCCTTCATCCAAACTTATTTCAAGACTTGATGATGACTGAAGAAAAAAATAAATAATTAATCATAGGTACATAGGGCTATAACGCGCCATGACTGATAGAAAAGAAGAGATTTCGGATTCAACACTTATGACGCGAACAGGGGGGTTGACGGGACTTTCTCTTCAGTACCCCAAGGGCTTCCGCACCATGACTGACAGTGAAGGGAAAAGTCAGACTCGCGAAACAGGGTAAAGAACGATAAAATACAACAGAAAGCGATACAGTACAGCAGTGTCGAAGTCAAAGAAGTAGCCGGTGTAGGTCTAACAATGAAACTGAACGGTAAAGACGGGGACCTACCTCCTTTGTTTCAGGCACTCGCGAAATCAAAGGAAAGAAAAGAAAAAAAACTAAAAATTAATTCTCAATAGCACTGATGCAACACAAAATTATTCTTAAACGGCGAAACTCAGAAAATACGGAAAACTAACTGAAGTAAAAGAACAGAGTCCAAAGCAGAAGTCACCACGTCAAAAACTGAAATCAAAGAGCGAAAAGTCAAAAGTCGAAGTACTGAAGTAAACGAGCAAAAGTGACCGTCGCGGGGGAAAATTTGCTTTTATAGGCAAATCCCCCCTCACGGTAAAAATGAAAATTCCAGAATGCGACAAGAATGAAAAACGTCGTCAGCTCCGGTTTATCGCATATCATCAGATGAAAAACGTCGAAATCTTCAACGGCATGCAAGAAAAACAACGTTAAACATAGATAAACGGTTTTTTACATTTACTCTGCCTATCGGAATGAACCTACTGAATATTTGAGAATTAAAATATTTTTAAAGACGGAAATGTAAAACGAAAGGAATGCACTAAAATGAATTCCAATTTTCCTCAGAAAACTGGGGTTCATTACAAGGCTTTCTGGTGGACTTACCAGGATTTTGGTTTTGTCGATATTGAGTCTAAGGCCTAAAGCTTCGTATATATGTTTATAGGTGTCCAACATTAACTGTAGATCCTCTGAGCTGCTAGCGAAAGTGCGCTTTGTACGGGTTTTTGCTCTGAGGCGCTTCAGGTTAAACAGGCCACCATCAAATCTGAATCTTATTCCAATACCTCTTACAGGCATACTCATGTCAGCAATTATCGAGACAGTTATGGCGAAAATATTGAACAGTAAAGGCGCTAACTCGAAGCCTTGTTTTATTCCAGAGGTGATTAAGAAATGTTCGGTTGTAGAACCATTATGCTGTATTCTAGCGGTGTTGTTGGTATGAAGGCTTTTACGCACTGCTAAGAATTTTTCGGGTACTCCAAGGCGTCACATGATTTTCCATAGCGCTCTCCGATTCACCCAGTCGAAGGCCTTACTTAAATCGATGTAGGCTGCATAGATCCTTGATTGTTCTTCACGGGCAGCTGTCGCAGTAAAAATTAGGTCCACCGTACCTCGATTTGGTCGAAAGCCGCACTGGGATTCAAGTAATAGCTTAAGAGTGGAATCAGACGATTAGGCATAATCTTCTAGATAATTTTACCGGCCACAGACTTCGTTCTTTTTCATCCGCTCGTATCACCGCGATTCGAACCGTCGGCGTCGTTCCAAAACCGAAGTGTCTGGTAAAAAACCGTCTTGCCGAATCGTCGGTTAAAATGTTTGTCGGAGCTTGATTTTTGAAACAACGGTTCATCGGTCCTCGTTCCAAACCTACAGTGTGTGGGGATTTCGTTCACAATCGGCGGTTATATTTCATTAGCGGAGAACGTGTCGCGTATAAGTTTCAGTTCATTCTGTTTTTCTGTAATTTTTTTCGTAATTTCAACTACGATGGTTAAAAAGACATCAAACAAACAATTTATGACGGATTTCATCAATTTGTACAGGCAATTTACTGGCTTTTTTTTATTTTTATTCGACACAGTAACCGCGGCCGCCACTGCTAAAAGATATATCCTCTTGTTGACGTACAGTTCCGAAAAGGACTGAAAAATAACAGAGAGGATTTACCGAAGTGTGTGAGCAAAACAGGACGGCGATCAGAATCGTCGGTTCGAATCGCAGCGATACGAACGGATAGAAAAGAACGAAGTCTGTGGCCGGCATAAGCAACGATAATAATAATAATAATAATTGAATATCGTTTCCGACTACACCTCTGCAATGGGAATGTCATTTGGCTTGGACAAGTGTGCTGTTTTTCATCTCCGCAGGGGAAGGGTTGATGATCCAGGAGAAGATATCCAACTGGAAGATGGAATGACTTTTCGATGTCTCGAAGAGGGAGAAACTTACAAGTTTCTCGGGATGAAACAGAGGGGAGTACTGGAGACAACCCAGATAAAGGACGCCTTATCAGCCAGCTACAAGAAGAAGCTGAGAGACATCTGGAAATCACAGCTGTCAGGAAAGAACAAAGTATCAGCTACAAATATGCTAGCCATCCCGATACTTACCTACTCTTTCGGGGTGGTAAACTGGACGGTGAACGAACTCCTCGATCTTGATAGGTCAACAAGAAAAACGATGAACATGAATCGTAGCCTTCACCCAAATAGCTCGATTCAGAGGATATACCTTCCCAGAAGCCAGGGGGTAGAGGATTGCAATGTTTGGAATACCAACACTATCAACAAACATTGGAAAGAAGTGAAGATCCGCTTCTGAAGTTTGTAGCTCAGCATGAACTCGCGAACCACGGAGCCTTCCTATTCCGAGCTGGACAGAGAGCCTTGGAGAAGCTCGGTATAACCGGCGTGTCGATCGATCCTGAGCGTGCTGGAGCACCGATCACTCAAGCGGACCAAAGAAGGCTAGCAAGACTGATCCGGAAGTCTCAGTCGAATACATTACTCGAACATCATATGAGTAAGAGCCTGCACTCCATATTTTTCTGGAGTTTAAAAGACCAAGATCTGTCGGAGGAATTGTCTTTCGCCTTTCTAAAGTCGGCTAGCCTTAAGTCAGAGACGGAGGGATTTGTGATGGCGTGTCAGGATGGAGTAATAAATACCAGATGGTATAAAAAGAACATCATGAAAATGGACACCCCAACAACGTGCAGAGCGTGCCATAGTCAACAAGAAACGATTATGCACATTCTTTCCGCCTGCAGAGTCCATGCTCCATCGGGGTATATAGAGAGACACAACGCGGCACTCCGAGTTCTCTACTTCCATCTGAGGGCGGCATATGAGATAGACAAAGAACCGGTGCTACCATATGTGCCTCTGGAGATTGAAGCGGTGGTCCAGAACGAGAAAGCTCGAATATACTGGAACTACCCTGTCCCAACAACACGGCAGATCAATGCAATAAAGCCAGACATACTTCTTTTGGACAAAGAGCTGAAGGAATTGTTCGTCGTGGAATTCTCATCCCCTGCAGAAAACAACATAGTGATGAAGGAAGAGCAGAAAAGGCAAAAATACAAAGATCTTGTTTTCGAGCTTGGAACTATGTACCCGGGTCATAAAGTCAGGATGGTTGTACTGATCATAGGATGTCTCGGAGGAATGAGAGCCAACTACGTGGAAGAATTGAAGATTATTCCGGCCTGCAGATCTTGGGCCGAGATACTAGCGCACAGAATGCAGAAGGCGGTGTTGCTTGGGTCACTGCATGTCATCAGATCCCATGAACTCTAGATGCCACTTGCAGCTCATCTCTTTTGTTAAGGGACGCTGCAAGGGCTGGACGAAGAACTTCTCCGTGGAATGTGTGAGGGGTTTTTAGTGAGTAGCCAAACAAGATCTCGGAGTCTCACACTACCTAGAGTGCGGACCCTCTGGGCGCCCATAAAGGGTTTTCCCCTCACACGAAGAAAAAAAAAATCATTTATTGGTTTCAAAAGATTACACCAGAAAGATATGCCCCTGTAATTGTTGCAATTTGACGTATCGCCTTTGTTCTTATAGAGGTTGATAACTAAAGCGTCTCTGAAGTCTTGTGGCACATCTCCTTGTTCCCAGATCTTTCGGAACAGTGTTAGGAGACTTTTGACATGTCTTCATTCAGGGCTTTGAATATCTCCGCTGGAACGCCGTCTAGACCAGGTGACTTATCATTTTGCATATTTTTTATCGCACTTATGATTTCCGAAATTGAGATTTCGTCATCAAGCGATGTCATCGGACTATACGCGGGCAGCAGGTATAAAATGGATAAATCCGAGTCGTTATTTTGATTCAAGACCTGTGAGTAATGCCCCTTCCATTTTTCGGAATCAGTTAGAATAGCTCCTTGAGCATCACTTATCTTCTTTTACTACGTGCGGTGCCCCACTGGGCTGAACTGAGGTGAGGTGAACTGAGTCAGTCCCATTCTATTTAAGTGTTTATTAAACAAATGGCCAGTCATTGGTCCAGTCACTAAACTCAGTTGTTTCCTCTCAAGAGCTAAGAGTTTTCTGACCTCAGGCACAGATTATGGTCCCTCAATGAGAAGCCTCGACTGTCTGAGACCACTTCTCATGCTCCATTCAGAGGAAAATTTCCTGTCTAGCCATCTATTGAAGAAGTTCTTGACAGATGTACGACAGATAAGCAGCGCCGGTCCCGGACCAACAAAAGCTGAGCGGGCTCCCCGCTTTGCAAGTATGTCTGCCTTCTCGTCCCGTCCTGCGTGCGCCAGGCACCAGATTACATTCACAATGTTATCAGAGCTTAGCTCCCGCAGAGCCTCCGTGCAGTCCTCTACCTGGTGTGAGTTAACCCTCCCCTCAGAGAGGGATTTCAGGGTTCCCTGACTGTCACAACAAATATAGATGTATTTGCCGGAGTATCCTCTGCGGATATTCTCCAGTGTGCAGGCCAAAACAGCATACAGTTCAGCCTGCACTTTGGAACAATCATTCCCTAAGGAGATGGACATATTGAAACGAGGTTCCACAATTCCCACTCCAGTCCCTGCCAGTATTACAGAGCCATCGGTGAACCAAGTGCGACCTTCAGGCTCAAGAAGCCTGTTTGGTGTAGACCATAGGTCCCTGCCAGGAAAAATTACCCTGTAGAGTTCAGCAAAGTAGAAACTGGTACCCGCGCGGTCCCCTCTATGGAGAAGGGATGCGTTGGCATCCTTCACCATCTTAAGAGCTTTCCCCTCCTCTATCCTCTATCGCGCCATCGTCCCTGTTTCCAAACTCTAAGAGATGTCTTTATAGCCACCTGTGTAACTACAAAGTGTAAAGGAGGTAAGCCCACCAGACACTTCATAGCTTCCGTAGGGGTGGATCTCAGAGCGTGATGGTTAGACATGCGTTCTGACATCTAGTCATAATGATGCGGCTGCAGTACTTTCCCTTGGAAGACCACCACCCCAGAGATGCGTAGGTAAGGAAAGGCCTCACCACTACAGTGTACAACTAGTGCATATTGTGTGCCATAAATGTTCTAATTTAATAAAATTTTCTTTATCTTGTTGATTTCGCCTCTCAAACATTTTATCCTTTCCTTGATACTGAAATCGATTCCCTCAAATAACTTAAAGTATTGTTCGAACACAAACATAAAAATAATTTGCAATAATGTGCAATCAAGTTTGTACTATTGAACATTTAAGATGACGAGTGCAATTATTATAATACCACTTACATATTTGACAAAATCAAATCAGAAAAGGGGTATACGATGTTACATACATGAGGCATATTCATTGAAATTTATGTTTCACTGGTAGGAAATGAAATGTAAAGAATATTTTTAAATAATTTAATGAATCAAATCACATCAGAATAATTTTTTTCTATTACTGAAAATATCTAGATATTACAGAGTTGCGTATTTGATTTCCCTCTAGCGATTCTTAGATGAAACGATTTTCATGGTATTCTTCATAATGAAGTTCTTCTTCAGAGAATCCTATTTCTGCCGACATGCACATGTTGTGTAATATGCAACATGCAGATATTATCTCTACAGCATTTTGTGGGCTATACCGAAGCCCCCTTTTACCAAGTAGGCAGCGAAATCGTGCTTTCAAAAGGCCATTTGTTCTTTCAATACAATTACGGCCTATAGTGTGGGCCCGATTGAAACGTGCTTGAGGTGAATTCGAGGCAGCACCTTGCACTGGAGTCATTAACCACGGTTCCATAGGGTAACCGGAATCTCCTAATAACCAGGTGTCCTTTCTCCTCTTTGGTGTTGACTCTCCATATGACTCTTGATGGACGATTGTCGCCATAAAAGGAGTCATGACAACTAAGTTTTTGATATTTTATTCTTGTTTGAGTTCACGACTTTATGAGATCAGGGGAGGGTGTAAGGGGACGCCAGGGTCGAATTCTTTTTGAATACGATCTAACGATTTGTACCTTCATTGAAATGTTGAGTTTGTACATTAAAATATTTTGATTTCAATTTTACTTTTCCCAGAAATGAAACCAGACGATAGTAGTGGAGAGTTGCACTGGATATACACTTCTCTTGTAATTTACACTCCAGACTTCAGTGTAATGAGAGAAATCGACTTTTATCGTAAATTGGGAAAAAGTAGCCATCCCGAGTGAGGTTAGATATAGTTTATCACTTTTTCAACTCGCTTTCTTGTCTGAATATCAGTTTGTTTGAAATTTTGATTTCTGACAACTTCTATTTCTGTGGTGAACTTGAAATTTGGTAGCTTCTCTTCCTCCTATAATATATCACTTTTTTGTAAAAACATCCTTCCTGGTTTCGGAATGAACAGTAGAACGAGATTTTAATTGCTTTAACAATGTTGTAATTATTTAAAGAATGTTATAATATTGTGCCAGACCTGCCATCAGTACTGGAGTTTTTGAAGAAAATGGAGAACGACTTTGAACTATCAACAAACACGAATGCCAGTTCAGGATTTGAAGAAATGAAAGCGTCTTGTAGTTCAAGGATAAAACAAGTAAGATACATACCTACCCAGGATGGTACAAAATATTCCTTATGAACTGCTATCAAGTTATCAAATGAAAATGTATGTTATTCTTAGGTATGTTATTTTCATATTTCGAAGTGAAATTTCAGTTGGTTGAAAACTTGTTGCAAGAATAAACATGCAGAGAACAGAAATTGAAAAACAGCTGATTGAAGTCAAAAAACCGATTTAAGATGACGAGTAAGTCGTCACTTTAAGAAAGAAGTTGCTACCCTACAAGCCGTTCTCAATTCATCGAAATGAAAAATTCAAGATGAAAGCTTGGGAAGCCGAGGCAAATACCTTATGAAAAATTTCTCCGAAGACGGCTGCATGCATAAAAAGCATAAATATGGCAATGACCTGGAACAATTTGCTATAAAGTTACATTATTAAAGCTTACAGTTTTATAAAAAGAACTCTTAATTATGATGCACTTCAACACCCAAGAGCACTTTTGAGGTGGCATAAATATTTGAAGGGGGAAGCAAGTTGTTGAAGTATTTGAGTTGCTGAAAATGCAGTTGATATGCAATATAACTTTAATTTAAAACTGCCCATAAGAGAAAAAAAAGAATGATGCTTCATTTAGAATTGAGGGTAGAGTTATGGGTAACTGTATACAACTTATTGTATACAGTGAAATCATTTCTGATTTCACAATTATTGTTACACTTTCTACAGTGTAACATTACTTTTTCATTCCTCAAAATCTGTTCAAAAGACTTGAGGATCTCCTCAATAAACATACTCTTTTAAATTGTCATTATACAAATTCCATAGAAATTTAGCTGCTTCCACTTATATTGTTCTGAGAATTAACCATTTCAAAGGGAATTTATTTGATGAAAGTAATTTTTGGTTTTTTTATACTTAATGGATACAATTTCAAATAATCTGTATATAGAATAGGATCATATTGGACATTAGTGTATGGTAACAGTTTATTCAAAATAATTTTTTTTTTACATCAGGTGTATTGGTATTATTAGTTCTACATCCCTTCGATTAGTTGTCATAAGAAAAATACTCCAAATCTTTGCATTTAAACATACTCCCATTCGATATAAAATTACTGCCGACTACCTGAAATATTCACAGTGTGGCTAATTCTGAATCCGCCCCTGTCCAGTTCCCCCACCCAAGGAAACCAAATTCAAATTTATGGCAGCATTTTGTGAACGCGTTTTTGTCGAGATGCTCTATCTCCTGTTTTATTAATCTAAGGTTCAAACAGAAAGTATATAGTAAGTAGTTTACTATAAATAACCCGCAAAATCCATCGTTGGATTACATTTGAATTTTCCAGCTGAGTATCATTTACGCCGCCCCAACCGACAATTCCGTACGTCAGCTGTGACTGGACCAACGCATAATACAGAAGCTTGAGGTATCTCAAATCAAAGTAATCTTTCAAATATTTCAATTTATATATTATAATATACCTCTCAACTTATTGACCATGTTCTTTATTCGTTTGTCCCATCTAAGATGTCGATCGATTGTTACACCCAAATATCTGATTTATTCCGCTTCTGGAACAATGGAACCCGTTCCGATCACCAGAGGTCCCATATGCGGTAATCCACTTGAGTACGAGGAAAAGGGTAAATATCTTGTTTTTTCCAGATTAAGTGTTAATATATTATATCTGAACCACTTGTCTAATGCTCTGACGTCGGCTTCAGCTTCTGTTTTCAACGATTCCCACGAATCCGATTCGCAAAAAAGCGCCACGTCGTCCGCAAAACAAATCATTCTGTTCCTGATCTGAACACTCAACGAACTGTTAATATACAGCGAGAACAAGAGTGGTCCAAGCACTGTGCCCTGTGGCACTGCGTAATTCACATACATGAGCTCACTTAACTCTCCATCTATATGTACTCTTCTCCGATCTTCTCGATCCGTTAAGTAACTCCTAAACAAGTCATAGACTTTCCTCTAAAACCGTATTTGTCTAATTTATCGAGAAGTTTTTCATGAGAGACGGTATCGAATGCCTTAGAGAGATCAACGAAGACGCATAAGGAAGGTTTGCTCTTATCTAGCGAGTTGTAAATGAAAGATGTCAGATGCTGTATTGCGTCCTCGGTTGATTTTTTCTCTCTAAAGCCATAGTGACATTCTGAAATGATCCCATGTCTATCACAAAACTTTATTAATCTTGTCTTCAGTATCCTCTCCATGACCTTTGCAACACTGGAGATCAACGATATTGGTCTGTATTTCTTCATTTCCAAATTATCTCCACCTTTGAAAAGAGGTTTGATGATTCCAACTTTTAAACTTTTGGGAAAGTATCCTTTATCAAAACAGCCGTTTATCAGATGAGTGAAGGGGATCTTCACCTCATCAGATATAATATCAAGTTTCTGTTCTTATATTGTCAATTCAAGGAGCTGTTTTATGCCGCAGATTCATAATTATTTCCTGGACCTCTTTGGTATTCGTTGGGGAGAGATACATGGAGTTCCTTACTCCCTTATCATTTTCTCTATAACTGTCAGGATTTTTGATTTTCTCTGCGTATGATTGACCTAATGTGGTATAATATTTATTGAAACTGTCACAGACATGTTTTTTAGACTGCAGAATTGTACCATCTGCCGATTTAATTTTCTCCATTCCTGTTTTAGGCCTCGACCGATTGCAAATGGTATTTACAGCATCCCAGAGCGCCTTGGACTGGTTAACATTATCCCTCATCAGTTTCTGAGCATACATTAATTAATTTTGTCAACTTATTTTTGTAGACGTTATATTCCAATCCCAGAAGTGAGTTGCTCGGGTCCCTCTGTACTTCCTTATATAGTTGCTGCTTTCTGTTTATTGATGTAAGTAGTGCAGAAGTGATTCACTTTTTTCTCCTAGCATGCTGTTTTCTTCTTCTTATTATTATTTAATATTGATAAGAGAATAGGCAGGAGCCTATACATCTCAGATACATACAGATAAAGAAAAAGAAAAACACATTGCCAGTACAAGACGTACAAGAGTACAAAAAGAATAATAACGATACAACCAAAATGAGAAGGCAAGAAAAAAGAGAACGAGAATTAAGATACAGTCAAGTGCCGATCACGACGATTTTTGAAAGCGTTCACTGACGGGGCGCATACCACTTCACCAGGAAGTGCGTTACAAGCACGGAATACACGATTGGAGAAAAAATACTCACGAACGGTACACTTGAAATTTTCGCGGTATAGCTTGAGACGATGACCACGGCGGCCCGCCCGATCCATCACAAAGAGACCACTCATATCACATCCGAAAAGTCCGTGGAGGGCGCGATAAGCCACGATGAGATCGCCTCGCGCACGACGATCCGAAAAAGGTGGTAGACCAAACAAACTGAGCCTCTCCTCGTAAGTTGGACGCGTGACACCGAATGGAATCCTGGTAGCTCTACGCTGGACCGACTCCAGAGTTTCACGATCTCGAACCAGCACAGGTGCCCAGACTGGATCAGCATACTCCAGGATGGGTCGAATATAAGTCGTGTAGAGTAATTTGCAGGTCTCCACTAAGCATCGAGGAAATGATCGCCTGATGAGGTATATGAGTTTGTTAGCTCTGCTTGCTACACTATCAATATGTTGGGACCAACGGAGGACGCCGGAAACCACAACGCCAAGATCGCTATGGGAACTGGTAACACGCACCAAGTGCCCATCAATGAAATAGTCGTGCCCGGGATTTCCTTTTCCCAAGTGCATAATAGCACATTTTTCAATATTCAATGTCAAGAGCCATTGGACCTGTTGGACCACACAAATATGCGATCTAAATTTTGCTGCAAGCCTGCCCTTGAAGAGACATCGGCGAAGATCTTAATGTCATCAGCATATGAAGAGTGTCGGCAGTTCAGCCACGTAGGCCAGGAAAAGTATTGGGCCAAGGACGGAACCCTGGGACACGCCACTACTAACTGCAAATCCCGGAGAAATAACGTCCGCCACCCTCTCCTGAAATTGTCGATCCAGTAGAAACGACTCAATCCACCGACGGAGACCTGACACCAAAATGTTCGAGCTTGTGGAGGAGTCTTCTGTGCGGAACACGATCGAATGCACGCGAGAAATCCAAATATGCAACATCCATCGGAATGTTTCTATCAATTGCCTCAGTCCACTCGTTAAGGCAGTTCAGCAAGGCAGTTATGACTGACCTCCTCGGAAGAAAACCAGGCTGATCAGCAGGAATAATGCCATTGAGCTGAAGAAACGACAAAAGTCTCGAACTCACCAATCTCTCGGCGATCTTACCAACGATCGGGAGCAGAATCAAGCTTGTCACCTTTCTTATACACTAGAGTTACTTTGGCATGTTTCCATAATGAAGGCAGCTTCATAGAGTCGAAAGACATATTGAGTAGTCTGGTAATGGGAGCTAGAGACTCAGCACAGTTTTTAAGGATGCTTCCTGGAATGTTATCAGGACCTGGTGCAGAGGTGGGGTCAAGTGATCTCAGAATATCACTTCAATCTGTAGATTACGCTGGGTATCTTTTATTGTAGCGATGTCATTTTGTATAGCAACAATGTTAGTTGATAGACCATCCAACTTATCCATCGATAGTCTGAACTCACGAATTGTGAGTGGTGCAGCTTCCGGAACAGAAGTCGATTTGAATGGTTTATTGGCATCGCAGCTTGACAAATTGGATGGAGGAATCCGCTTATTTCTCCGGGAGGAGGTGCAGTAGGTGCGAAACCACCTGGTACCAACCTCATCGAGAGCCTTCTTGTCTTCAGGCTTGACGCATTGTAGGTGAAAATGATTTCCACAGGATGAGCAGGAAATGGAGCCAGATTCCTGTGATATAGCTTTCGAACAACTCAGGCAAGCTGGCATTATGACGGCTGAGCAGTATTCCAGTACTATGGTATTTTTGAATCCCTATGATCAGATGAAACAAAGTAGCAACTGATGAGCAAACGCGGAACCAGATGTAAACTGATACTAGCAGTTCCTCTGTTGTATTGGAAGGGAACCAGGATCAAACGCACTTCACTCTCCTGGGTCTATAAGAGAGACTTATCACAGAAGGCCGACCGCGGTAAATAGGAACTAGGACGCGGAGAAAGACAGAGGAAGCAACGTTTTAGTGTTGAGCAGCGTATTTCAGTTCCAGACAGATAATACAATCAAACATATGAACACCCGCGCTTCAGCAGATAAGATGAGCTAACATGTGTAACCGCTACCGCCGCCGTGAAATAAAATAAACAAGGGGAACTCCCAAAAAACAGCGACTTCTTTCCTAATGGAAAAACCAGAACGAACAAAAATAGGGGGAAATTCTTACCTCAGTCCTCAAATGATCATACTCAAACTTTTAACTTTCAAAAAGAAATCGATCAAAATGGTGTGAATTGAGGAGCACTTCGAAATACGTGTGCACAGTACACAATGTGTTGAGACTTAACCTGATATTTTTCGTATTTTATCGATATATGCATGAACTTTCCCAATAAATTCGTCAGTCATCTCGTCTAAATCATGTAGAGAATAAAACCTTTTCCACCTCTCCACGCATAAATGAGTTTTCAGTGCTGTGTAATCTATGTATTTCTTATAATTATTATCAGCGTTGGCCAAACTCGTTAACTGTGCAGTCAAATCCACGGTCTATGCGATTGGATAGTGATCAGTAATCTCATGATGAAAAATATATGACTGAATTTCCCCAGAGGAAGGGAATATCGCAATGGTAGATGGAAGGGAAATATTATAGCTATGTTAACTACGGAAGCCAGGTACAAGTATCTCGGAATTCAACAAACTTTTGAGATCAAACAGCAGGAGAACAAGAAGCACACCGAGACCCAACTCATGGAAAGAGTTCGGAAGGTACTCAGAACACAGCTGTCTTCCAAGAAAAAATGGAAGCAATCAACATCTGGGCGCTTCCATCACTTACATACACCGCCGGTGTTTTGACATGGTCGAACACAGACCTACAGCATGTGGACAGAGGAATCCGAACCATTTTAGTATTTGCCCCGCAAAGAAGGCGGCCGTGGACTGAAATACTTGGAAGAAGCATGCTGAAAAGAAGAGTAAAAACTGAAGGCCTTTTTCCAACTAAGTACCAACCCCATACACCAATGGATCAATTCGGCTAGCAATCCGCCCAGCTCCTCTGGGCACGCCAGCGATGGGCAATCAGAAGCAGACAGCAGAGAGGAGAGACTGAGGCAGACATGGAAGGCAAAACCCCTGCATGGCAGATTTCATGCTAGCCTCCACCAGGAAGACGTAGACATACAGGCATCAAACACCTACCTGACACAAGGTTATCTCTACCCACAAACTGAGGGAAAGCTATTTGCGATACAAGACCAGGTGGTGCCAACACGCAGTTATACAAAACATATCATCAAACAACAGATAGATTCCACAAAATGTAGACTGTGTAACAACGCGGAAGAATCGATGCAATACCTCTCACCTGGTTGCTCAGCAATAGCTGGCACTAAATACTTAAGTCGCCATGATAGAATGGGCAAAGTGGTGCACCAACTCGTATGCCTGAAAGAAGGCCTGCTGAACAATTTCACGCCATATCACCAATATGTCCCTCAAACTATAAGAGAAGACCAACGCATCAAAATCTACTGGAATGAACAAGCAAAGACTGCTCTAATTGTCGACTTTGCGGTGCCGAAATTTTGAACGTCTTCACATTATTTAGTAAATTGAGCCAATATAATTTTAGTAGGACTATTGACTGACTACAAGTTGAGTTGCACTGCGACCGTGAGATCTATTGTGCCGTCCAGAGTTCTATTAAACTCCAGTATCTGGGATGGCAATGGCATTCTGTGTCCCTGGTGATCAGGAGTTCAATCCTCCTCCCTAAAGAAACTACACTCATCAGTTCCTGATAGACCCATTTTCATTTGTTACTTCCTGAGGCGACAACGCCCTGTAATAAGGAATATAGTAAGAAGATATACCATATTCCTGCTAATATCCAGATACTTCTTGAATCTCTCAGTGTTAAAGATCCCAATCAACTTCTTGGAGTTTTCCAGTCTCATATGATTCCACCCAAGAAACTCTATTTTGATAATCTTCTTCGCCTGAAACTCTTTCTTGAAGGATTTTTTTCTATACCATTTATTTTCTATAAAGTTCCCAGTCAATGAACGGAGTTTGTGCTCGTTTCCTGGCAAGTGTATTTCTCTCTTCATTTCCTTTGGTTCTCGAAGGACCAGGAAACTAGCTATAGAGTAATACGGTCATACAAAGCACTCTTTGTTGATCAGTCGTCCTATAGTCCTGCTGGCATTTGTGAATTGGTGTATTCTCCAGATTTTATGTTCTTATATGTTTGGAGTAAGATCACAGTCGTACTAATTTGTATTGAGAAAATAAGGGAATTCGACTGAAAGATTTTTATGTTTATCTCTTTATTCTGTGCCTAGCTTTCGAAACGTTTTTTGTTTCTTCCTCACAGTGGCTGAAGAATAGAATTAGCATACACAAAAGTGACATAAAAAAGCAAAATGTAAGATGTGCCCTGACTAAACATTCAGTTGATCTAAAACACCAGATAGATTTGGACAGTGTGGAGATTATTGATAAAACATCTAGCTATAATAAAAGATTGATCATGGAAATGATACACATACAACGAGAACACAACAGCATGAACAAGAAGTCTGATGTACAAAATTTAAGTAATATATACACTTTCCTATTGTCAATTGCCAAGAAAAAGAACCAACTAAATTGACATAACATATCTGTGTAACTTGAGTCATAGAATTTTCTGACACATGTCAACCGTTAATTATATGTCGATTTGTCTCTTTGTGGGAAAATATTTTTTAGTTTTAGTTATTGATGTAGTCTTCAGTCAGTTTAATGTTTATTAGCATTCAGATAATAAAATCATATTAATCTCGCTTTTCTGTAAGTATAACCACCAAAATTTTAAGAATAAATCATGATTGTTAACTGTTCATTGTAGTAGCCCTGAGGAAGAAACAAAAAACGTTTCGAAAGCTAGGCACAGAATAAAGAGATAAACATAAAAATCTTTCAGTCAAATTCCCTTATTTTCTCAATATATATATATATATATATATATATATATATATATATATATATATATATATATATATATATATATATATATATATATATATATAGTTATAAAGTGTTAATACCACCTCCAAAATAGTAACTCGTTTAACGCTCTCACCTCATATATATCGATGTCACCTCCGATAACGTTTTGCCTTGTTTTTTAGCTTGTTAGATTCAGGAGGCTTCAGGGACCAACATATCAAAAAATCGTTTTGAGGTCACAACGCACCCCCTTTATGTACTGAACAATCTTTTAGTTCGAGTGTATATCACTGGCGCTAGTGTGCTGAGCTGTATATCGGAGAATTGCTCTGAAAGACTCTTTGCCCGTTAGCACCTCCGAAAATGGCAACGTTGTACTGTGCAAGCAGATGTAGACAGGCGGAATATCAGTATACGGAGGAATTAAGTAAAGAGAGGCGCAGCGCGTTTTCTCCTCCATTATTGCAAGCCAGGCGGCATATCTCAACGATTTTTTATCGCATTCTTCTGTAGGGGAAAGAATCACGTGAAAGAGAACCAATCTTGGCTCTCTCGAATGGGATTATGACTGTTTATATTTCATCGTGCGTATATCTATGCATCCGTTGAACTTCTTTCATCTCAAGCAAACACTATAATTCTGAATTTGGCGAACTATTTCATTACCTATCTGAAAACGAATCGATTTGAGTCTTGTCCATAATGATATTTCTTCTCTCTATGGAAATGATCCATATAGATAATACTACCTATTATACTGAATAATCAGTATTGTTACATTGCATATAATAAAATAACCTGTTCAGAGAAAAACATTCTTTGGATAAGAAAATTCAGAAGTTAATGGTGATGAATATTCAAGGACAATGAGCCAATCCGAAAATTTTCATTTCAGAATCAGGAGAAAAAAATGCTACAAATTTCACAATATCACAGAAATGAACAACGTCGGCTAAACCGAATGTTGGACATTGTGTTATTTCAAATGGAACGCTCTTTATATTTTTCTTGAATCATATTTCTCAATGATTTTGAGGAATCCTTTGCTCAGAAACATCTCTTTTATTATCGATTATATTTAAATATTGGATTTTCCCGAAAATTTGAAGAGCTTGTACCATCTCTCTGGTTCGAATATTTCAGTGATGTATCATAAAGAAAATTACCAATTATATCGAAACAAGTAAGATTTTATGAAGAATTCGCCAAAACAGATTTGCATTTTTCGATAGATCATACAGGGTGTAAGGGAAAAAATAAACAATATTGAAGTCTTTGGAAGGCCTCGAGTCAACATATTTTGAAATTGCAACCATATTTTTGTCAAGATATAATGAATCTTCAAAATGAAGTTAATAATATAGATACATACTCGGATACATATGATTGAGATACAGATGATTGATTGGTAAATTCCCAGAAGCTATGATGAACAGCGGACACTATGATGGACGCATGATGAAAGGAGGAAGACAAAAGTTAATCTAAGTATTTTCGCATGCAGTTTTATTATCCAAAATAGATGATGATTCTTATAACTTATAAGTAACAAATCATGTGCAATTGAAATTTTTGTTTTGGTCTTCGAAAATAACACATATTGATTAAACTTCTACTATCTAAAATAAAAAGGTACATAGATAAAATATAGCTATATACAGGATATCTGTAAACAAATGCGAAGGAATAAGGGAGATGATTCCTTAATGAAAATAAGCGGGAGTATTTCCTGTAAATTTTCCAAATCGACAGCCCTTCCAAGATACAGCCTTTGGAAGGCGATGACGAGTTTACAGTTTTTAATTTTTTTTACAGGTTCTAAAAAACACTGAGTCATAAAACTATACATATTATGAAGCACTGAGTAGATTGTTACCAGTTTCAACTCCGGCAAGCTCGTAGTTTAGGCGGTAAATTGCTATCGATTTTTTCAATGTGTCTCTCCCTTAAATTCAAAAATTTCTGTGAAAATGTTGAAATTTGAGTTATCATGCTATTGTCATAGAAGTATACGAAACTAGCAGGTAGGGGGATCCAAGATTTCGGGCCGATTCACCTTAAAAAAACATAATAAAATGAATTTCGTGAATACCTACCGAGGCTGAAAACCACTATTCTCCGCTATAAAAAATTAGTATTATTCCACTAATATACCGACTTAATGAATGCTACGTTGCTATTACTATAAGGCCCGGTTGTTCAGTTCAGGATGAGGCCGAGATTTAAGATGATCCTAGATTGATCTGACAGAACTGAACTGAAATGTCAAAATCAATCTAGGATAAACTTTAATCCCGAACTGAACAACTGCTATACATGTAGAGTTTCGGATTTTGCGAGAATCTACTACTTTTTCTTCAAAACAACAACTACGCTGAAGGAAATGTGATTGACTGTTAGCGACGCGGAATATCAACCATCTAAATTCTGTATAGTCCATACAAATTTTTTTGAACTCTCATCATACTATATAGCAGTCGGATACTGAAATCCGTCATTTGTCAAAATGAGTTGTCAGTTCATAGACTGACCCACATTTTCGAAAGCTATTGATCTATTAATTAAATCGTTCTATAATTGGTCCTAAATTGACAGTCGTATTGTGAAAAACGATATGCAGCGGATTATCTAAACACGAAATAAATTCTGAAATGTTTCGGATCATGAGGTTAATTGTTAATTGAATAAGTATCTTGTTCGTATCATTTGTTGAACTTCATTATTCTAAATATTCTTCAATGAATCAAAATATAATATCAACACACATAATTTTTTGATTTATTCGTCATCAAATCATTAAATAAATCGTTTCTCGAAAAGTTTCGAGTCTTGAGGCAAATATAATATTGAATTATTTACATCATTATTTGTCGAACTTCAAAGTTCTGAATGAATTAAAATCTAAACTTGACAATATACGAGACAGTTTTCGCAAGAGTTTCAATGAAATCTGAAAATTTTCATCATTCTGGAGCATTCTGGACATCAATAATTCTCGAATCATCCATGGCATAAATTCAATTTTATTCAATATAACACGCAAAACGAAATGTTACTCGAACTCATCTTGAGCAATTCTCTCCTGAAAAGCTCGAATCAGGTAGAAAAGTTTGAACCCTTCGTATCACCATTAACACGTGTCTTGCAGTAAACAGATGCCGATTTCATTTTCAACGGGCAATGTAACCAGGGTCGGGGGGATGAACCAGAGTCTCTGGATGGACGTTTCTCACAACAAGAAGAATTTGAATTTTCATATGAGGGTGAGGGCATTTGTTTCAAAATTTTCAGAGTACAAGGAGTATACAGGGTGTTTCACGAGTAAACAGACAAATGAAAACCGTGAATAGAGGGCATTGCGCTGAGTTCAAAATCACCCCATATACAGGGTGTCCCAAAACTAGTGAATCAAACGTCACACCACGATAGAGTAAACCAAATATTATCGAATGACACCAACATTAGTTCAACGAAAACGTACCGTTTCCAAAATAATCAGAATTTTATTAAAATACCTAAAGTTTCCGATTTTCGAACTATTTTTCTTAATAACAGGGCCAGTTTGTGAAGAAGGATATCGATTTTAAATTATATTGAACTAAGATTATTGTTTTATCTCCCCTAATTGAAATTATGTTAAGTAGTTAATGGATAACCATAACCTAAGTCTCGACCTAAGTTGATGTTAATTGAAACAATTGTTTTTTCTACATGATTTTTAATACTCAGATTAAACAGGGGTGATAATATGGGAGAAAAACGCTATCCTCAATCACAAATTTGCCTTGTAATTGAAAAAATAGTTCGAAAATCGGCAACTTTAGGTTAGGTTTTCTCAGAAACCGTACATTTTCGCTCAACTAATGTTGGTGTCATTCGATAGTATTTGATCTACTCTATCGTGCTGTGACGTTTGTTTCGATAGTTTTGGGGCACCCTATATATAGGTTTCTTCAGTGTTTTTTGAAATTTCTCGAATTTCCGTTCGGCTATAACTCCTGAAATTCTCTATCAAGTCGACTGAAAATTTATATTTAGCCTTGAGTTGTTAATTTCATTGAAACAGAGCATTTAAATTCGACAAAAATCAGGACCGGGCTTCACTTAACTTCAAACTCATAAAAACACCGTGTATGTAGTTTTTTAATAATAATTTAAACTTTTTTGTTATCTGCATTATTATTGTCTCAAAATGAATTGATTTTTGGGTTGCCCTACCTGTTGATCATGTTCTAGAAAAAATTGTTTTGGTCAGACGCCTCTAAGGAATAGAGCACTTCATGAAAAATAGAAATTCTTAATTGATTTTTTTCAAAGAAATGAAATGAATGTGTTCAACAATTATACCATATTCGGTCATCAAAATAGTCATTCACAATGATGAAATGTTTCAAAATTGATAATGCACAAATATGGATGGAAGAACTACGCTATCTTGAAACTAAATATTAAAACTTGATCTTCAGAATTAATCTATTTTTCTATGGACAACTAGTTGTGTGAATGAAAACAAAGAAAGAAATCGCGGGGTGTCAGATCTGGAGATCTAGCAGTCCAATGTTGGGGTCCTACCCTTCAAATGAAATGACCTGAAATACTGATAAATACTTTTGCTGGTGCATGAATATCATCAATGTTTCAATAACAAATTGTAATACGACCAGACCAATCCATAGATTTCCATAAATCCAATAATGAATATAACGGAATAAGTGAAGAATTCGAAAGTGCATTTATCATACTTATTCGAAGTGCCAATCATTACCTTCACTAAAAGACCAAATGAGGTGAAAATCAATTCGGAAAATTACTTCAGGTCCACGTTGTCCATAAAAAGCGATTCATTCGGAAAATATCAAGTTATAATTATTATTTTCATGATAGCGTAGTTTTTTATTGCTATTTCTGTTCATTATCAATAATAAAGTTTATTATCACTGTGAATGATTTATCTGAATAACCAGATATGCTAAAATATCAAAAACGAAAAAATTCAGTTGAACATTTCCAATTCCATTTTTAGATTTCCACATCTGATTGGCGATCATATTCATACCATTAATTATTGTGAAGTAAAAGTCAATATGCAGAGCTTTTTTTTCTAGAGGCATTTCACCACCAAATAATTATTCATTAAAAATTATCCACTGATAAAGCATACCAAAATTTCATTGATTTTGGGAAAATCTATGCAGATACCTGAAAAATTCAAAATTATGACGAAAAAAATTACAAACAGAGTGTTTTGCATGAGTTTAAGTTTGAATATAGCCTCAATGAGTCCGGTCCTGCGTTCGTCAACTTTTAATGTTCTGTTTTATTGAAACTTACAAGCTTAAGCGGATAATGAGTTTTTAGCCGAATACAACTGAATTATTTGGAGTTATAGCTGAACGAAAATTCGGGAAATTTGAATAAACTCCTCTGTATATCGGAAACGGAATGCACAAGACACACATATGAGGTGTTTTTGAACTCAGCTCAATGCCCTCTATTCACGGTTTTCGTTTGTCCGTTTACTTGTGAAACACCCTGTGTACTGAAAAATCGCAAAAGACACCTCGAGCAATTAAGAAATGCCATTAAATCGAGGAGTTTCTTTTGATCCGCTATGATGGAAAATGTCAATATCCAGATATTATTATTATTTATATAATAATATCTCGAAAACCAAGGCACTTTCACCAAACGTAAAATATATTTATCTGAACCGCCATAGAGTCCTCTACCCGCAGGATCCATATTATCCAATCATTACGCCACACCCTGTATAATTATTATCATTATATCAATGTATTGAAAATAAACAGACATTAATACGAGCCAGTTGTTTTGTGAGGTGAAGCCCCTCTTGCTTCAAACTTCTTTTAATTATTTTGACTACTATTCACGCAAGATGATTTTTGTTGAAGAATTCAACATTCTTGTAATTATCCGTTCATTTCTTCAAGAGATACCCATTTCCTACCACCTTTGATTATTAAACTCAATGCTAACACTGCATCAAATGCATTTCATCTTCGGGTTGATTTTTTTGAATTCTACAACTGATGTAACGTCTTCAACCTCCAGCCAAAGAAGATAAAAAACAGTAACTCTCCTCAAGCTACTGATCACTTGTATTTTCCATATAAATAAATAGATTTGGTATGTCTTCAATCAGTTTGTATAAACGTCCATTATGTTCGTTACATATTTTCGACTCAATATTTTTCGAAGTGATTTGACATTGTGATGAAATACGTAATTACTGAGAGACTCACGTAGAACGGACTACGTAGCACTGATTTAAAACTCAAGAATGTTTCGACAAGCGTCTTAACCCAACGTTTCGTACCATACAGAGTGAAAGGTATCCAATTTCCATGGCCAATCCAGTGCTACAATGAAAGTGAATGAAGTATAGAAGCTGAAAGTAAAACGTATATCTTTATTGATTCATTCAGGAAAAACATTTATATGGAGTTCCTAATGTCGTGAATATAATGCCCAAAAATTAGACTACTATTTCATACCAGAACAAATTCGGTAAAATTGTCTTTTGAATTAATCCTATATGTCACGAAAAATTTCATTTTCATAAATCATTCATTTTGGGACCTATATGGTATTAAACTCCCCTATCGGACGAAGTATCGTAGACATAAGCATATTCATTCAAAACTGTCCAAATTCATTTACACCGAGATCACGAACCTTATCAATCAATTATCAGCGTATGAAGTTTATTAATATCATCTAGTATCGTTCTCGAACTATTTACAGGTTTCAATATGTGTGAATGAATCGGAAGAGCAGCTGTATTCTATATATGAGTAGAATTCGAGCTGTCTTACTTTCTGTCCTCCTAAAATCTGACAACGTTGCGGGAGGTGAGAGCGCACTACTAATAAGAAATATATGCGGAGGTAGTAAGGTCTGATTCGTTTGAAGAAAAATTTTTCGATAAAAATCTTTTCCCCTCTTTAGGTACCCCTGCTATTTACCTTCCCCTCTACATATATAAACAAAAATTATTCCAATTATATTACTCCTTCACCCGGAGGTCAGGTCGCCCAATGAACTTAACGGAGGTAACAACGAACTACGGGTTCATATATATATATATATATATATATATATATATATATATATATATATATATATATATATATATATATATATATATAAGTTAACAGAACTAAGAGCCTTTTCTTTTTAATACTGCTAGGTTAAGGGTGTAGTGACTCAGGTATCTGATGTAATAAATGTGAACTCTTTTTTCTTTACCGAGCTTTCGCAATTAATTTATTGCATCCTCAGGGTTTCTAAAAATACAGATATACAATAGTTAAATTGACAAACATAAAGGAGTCGGTTCTCACGCGACCTTGTATGTTTCGTTGGACGAAATTCTCAATGTGTTTTATTAAAAAAATCTCGTTTTCGGTGAGAACCGACTCCTTTATGTTTGTCAATTTAACTATTGTATATCTGTATTTTTAGAAACCCTGAGGATGCAATAAATTAATTGCGAAAGCTCGGTAAAGAAAAAAGAGTTCACATTTATTACATCAGATACCTGAGTCACTACACCCTTAACCTAGCAGTATATATATATATATATATCATGTCAACAAATGGATTGGTCGAGAAACATCTAGTTGAGAATACACGGAGACTGGAATTGGACGAGGAGATCATCAGCGCAGCCCAAAAAGAAGTTATCCTAGCGAACACAAGACTGGTGAGGAAGTTCCTGACATCCCTCTGACCTGCCTTGGCAGAATTTGCCCGGCAGCGAAGAGTCCAACCCTATATGGTGAAGAGGAAAAAAAAAAAAAATATATATATATATATATATACTATATTATCCTGATTTCAATAGAAACGATGTTGAATTAATTTTTCTTGAAGATTGTAGGTCCCCATTTTGGAGTGAAAGGAACTTTGGCTCTTCTCCATTTTGTGTGTATATGACTCATTCTAAGCAGCTTCTGGTTATCTTCAGAAGATGAAGAAGAATTTCTTCTAGGATTATTCTTTACACTTCTGGTGATCCATATAGTTGAAGGGTGTTCATTGCCCACTCCAAGCATCATCTTTTAAATATCCCAATTTTCCTTACGGGAATTCTTGGTCTATATTGCTGTATGGATTCTAGATATGGGTTTACTACCTGGGAAGATTGTTTTGGGAAGAACGATCGATCGTTTCTATGCTCCTTCGGTGAATTATCCGTCAAGTCCTAGTTTACACAGGTGACTGTAACATTATATTTGTTCTGGGCGTAGTAAGGTTGATCAAGCGTACGGGTCTAGAACTTGGGCGTCGTACATGAAATCCATTCCATGTGCCCTTCAAGGGTCCATGAAGGAACCTCAAACAAGCAACGCCCCTCCTGACATCAAGCTTAACTTCACCGAATTTATTCAACTAAACAGCCTGATCTTACTCGAAAAAACTCTGAACAGCCTCCATTAGTCCGAGAGCTGGCAACGAAAATCTGCAAGAGTTTTGTAATGGCGCATAATTTAATATGATTTAGTATTGAGGGTGTACATTAGTCTGCGCCCACTCTCAAGGTCAGATAGTGGAACACCTAGCGGCGACGCGCTTTGATGTAGGTATTTGAAATTACAACACACTCTACAAGTATTTTGTATCATATGATATGATATGATGGAAAATTGTCAGTAAACTAGTTCATGGAACAGAAAACTTGAGAAGGTCGTCAGACCTCATTCAAGTGAAACGCGGTGGGACAGTATGCCACATAAGTTGCTGCCTTAAATATGTTGTTTCAAGCGATTTGCTGAAACTGCATTAACTGCTCAATTATCATATATTATTTGAGAATAAAATATTCAGACCACATATCATTAGAACAGAGGCAGTCAGCTGTCACCCAAAGTACGGATATTGTAATTTTATATAAATCAAAGGGCGTCGCCGTAAGATGTTCCACTACCTGGACCTTTAGAGCGGGTGCTGACTCATATAAACCATCAAAATTAACTCATATTCAATTATGGGCCATTACAAAACTCTTGCCGATTTTTGTCGCCAGCTCTTGGACTACTTGTTGTGATGTCTATGGCAATCGTATATTGGGTTCCAAGCAATGCATCCAAACTCGTCGGCATGAGGTCATGCAATTAGGTGGATCCTCACTTGTTCAAACTTCCAGGAGTGGATAACTGGAGTGGAAGGCCTCCAAAATTCCCTGATCGAGTTTTTGCTCCAGATCGTAGTGCGAGAGGTTTGGCCTATTAATATCGAACTGTTTTAAGTTTTGCTTCAGATAGATCTTAATGGTAGATCAGTTCCTCTGTTATTCTATATTCGATTTTCCTATGGTCAGAGATTGCTGGTTTGGTCGTCATTTTCCAAGCTATAAAACTTTTCCTGGTAGTTACGTTGACTATTGTCACGTCCAAAACCCCTTTTCTTGCTCCAGTGACAGAACCAGGTGTTGTCCCCAGGTTCTTGAGACAGTTATTCATCCCGCCCTTACAGCGTCTCTCAATAAAAGAGATGAGCTACAATGCACTCTTCATGGGACCTGATGAAACCAAGTGACCCGAGCAACACTGCTTTCTGCATTCTGCACGCCAATACCTCAGCCAGAGTTCTGCAGGCCAGAATAACCTCCAATTCAGTAATGTACTTAGTTCTCATATCTAAAAATTCTTTAATCAGAACTACCATTCAAACTTTATGCCTTGGTTATGGAGCCCTCAGTTCGAACATTGATCCTTTGTAATTTTCACTTTTCTGTTCTTCGTTCACTACCACATTATTTTCGGCACCGAAGGGAATACGACGACAAGAAATTCTTTGAGCTCTTTTTCTGGCAGAACTTTATCGAGCTTTATATGATAAGTTATTGGAAAAGCCTAATTCCAATATATGCGAACTTTATCATTCTCAACAACTGCTCTGATCTTGGGAAGTACAAATGAGAGCTCTGGTTATTTGTGTATACCATAAACTTCTCTCAGATGGAAGTAAAGAATTCGCATAGAGTCTCTCAATATACACTGATTAAGTATGAATTCTGCAAGCGGATAGAATGTGCATAAGAGTTTTCGTCGATCACGGCAAGCCCTGCAAGCTGTTGAGGTGACCACTTGCATTATATTCTTCTTATACCTTCTAGTATCTAGTATCACTCCATCTTGATGAACAAATCCTCCCTTTTCCGACATCAGTTCAGCCGACTCAAAAAGCAGAAGATGATTTTTTCAGCAATTCAAGGTCCTTCAATCTCTTTAAATATATAAAGTGCTGATGTTCACTCATATGATATTCGACTGAAAACTTCAGTTTTGCCTGTCTTATCTGACTTTCTAATATCTTTTGTTCTGCTGGCGTGATAGATCTTCCTACTAGCTTATGATTGATTCATATGTCGGATATTAGCTTCTCCAAGGCACTCCAGCACTTTGACTACTGATTTCATGATGAGCGACTATTTCCTTGAGTGGGTCTTGAACTCTCAATAATCTTATTCCATTTCCAACTTTTGTGTATTTTGTTGGTATTACAAACTTTGAAACACCTGTCTTCCTGCATTCGAGGAAAGTATATCCTTCGTGTCGAAGATTTACAGTTACAGTTTGTTGGGCGTATCGGTCGAATCCCCTAGAAGTGCTACCGCGACCAATGCGGTCTATTATGGCACACAAACAAGCTCAGAGAGCAAAACTTCTATCTCCAGTGCCATCTTCCTGAGGGAAAAGATTATGTCAGAGGAGTTCATGAGTTCCCCTAGAACCATCCTGAGCAAACCTTGTCTGCCACTCGGCAGTCACTGAGGGTATGCTCAATAGTTTCGTCCTCCTCTAAGCAAAGCGAGTGTTTCATTGACGATGTAGAGTTTGTGTAAGTAAGCTCCAGGGTCTACAATGACCCTGAAATCAGCCATAGATCTAGAAAATCTTAGCCAGTGATTGGTGTGTTTACCGGGAGGTACCGATATTGCCCTGTGCTAGTGGCGCAGGCAGGGACGACTGCCATAGTTGGTTCCAGGCCGATAAACGCTGAGGTTGTGACTTCCTAATTTAGAGAGGTTAGATCTGCATTCGAATACCTGTGCCGAATTGCATTCGTTCGCTGCGAGAAATTTGATGCAGCGTACGTCCGTTAGGATTTTTATTGATCTTACCGCCCAGCCCCTATCAAGCAGGTGATTGATGCATATGTTAATGGCAGAAGGTTTCACCCGGAATGCTGTTAGCAGTCCGCCCAGATTAACACTGAGCTCAGTCAGCGGTTTGCGAATATGGCCACCGACCATAGAGCCATGTTTGGCTCTGGAACCTACAGAAAATCAACAAGGTCCTTGTATGTAAAGCTCCTTGTATATCGAAGAGCTAGGGTGCAGGCTAACATTCATATTCATCACTCTCCTCATCGATCTATCGAACTCGAGAATTTCATTCGCCGTCCATTTAACTACCCTGAAAGAGTAGTTGACTCTCCAGACTGCCAAATTGTTCATAGGATAAACGTAGGGAATATATATATATATATATATATATATATATATATATATATATATATATATATATATATATATATATATATATATATATATATATATATATATATATATATATATAATAAAATAATAATAATAAATAATGATCGCAAGTATGTAGTTTCCAAAAACTAAGGGATATCGATCAATAAACAGCAAGATATCTTTACTCTTTATTCATACAGCCAAGCTTTCGAGACTGATTCGTCTCTTCTTCGGGGCAACTGTAAACAACATCATTAAACATTAAACAAGGAACGGAAAAAAAAACTTTAACTACTCACTGAATGCGAGGTTGATCTCTAAGTCAATTTCAACATTCAGTCTTATAACAAAAGGGCACAAATTCATCTATCAAACAAAAATCTCATCCACGAAACGTCAAAATCTTTTTTTATCAATGTCCAATTCTTTCAGTCTACATATAACCTCAAATATTCAGCGGACCATCGAATAATGTTCCACCGGAATATTCCAGAATATACGAATATATAGGACTTAAGTTCTGCGTGTCTGTCTTCTTATTAATTTTACTTTTTTTACTTTTTATATGAATCATTTCTAAAATACATCGTTTTCTATAATTTACATTCATGTCCAGAATTTTTACACCATCTAAATCAATATTATGTGAATATTTGTTAGCATGCACAGATAGAGTACACCTTGGATTGTTCGTTTTAATGTCACTTTTATGCAGGGACATTCGATTTTTTAGCCACTGCGAGGTTTGTCCTACATACGTTTCATGACAGTCTCCACACTCCACTTGGTACACTACATGAGATTTTAGGTTTTTTGGAATTGGGTCTTTCAGTTTCGAATACAAGTTTGACACTCTTTTTTTGCACTGCGACACTATCTTTATGTCCTTATGATCTTTGAAACACTTTTTTATTTTGTTCGTGAGATACGGAATGTTCACTAAGCTTCGGTATTTGATCTGTTCTCTTTCCTCTATGGTGTCCAGTTGTGTTGGACTTTGATTTGGTCTTTCCGATGCAGAAAAAAGAAGTTTCTTCAACATTGTTCTGGGATATGAATTCTCAACTAACAGTTCATACAATTTCTTTATATTTTTTTCTCTGAACGATGGGTCACATATTCTTTCAATTCTTCTTTTTTGTTCTTTTATAAAATTTAGTTTTATATTTATTGGGTGATCTGATAGAAAGTGTATATATTTTCCTGCCGATGTTGTCTTCTTGTTTTATTTTATTTTCTACTCTACACACCCTGGTGTCTAGGAATGGAACTGAACATTCTTCATCCTCAGTTTCAGCTGTAAATTTTAAATGCTCGTTGAAACTATTAAAAACCTGTAACATCTCTTCGATTCCTGTTGAAGGTAGAGCTATTATAAGGTCATCCACAAATTTCTTTATGAATGCCAGTCTAAAAGTTAATTTTGGTATACAAGAATTCAGCACAAAGTCCATCACGTAAAGAGACAGAATTGGGCTGAGTCTAGAACCCATTATACAACCAAACAATTGCAGATAGAAGTTACCATCAAATATAAAGTAGCCTGATTCCAGGAGGAATGTGATTATTTCTTTAAAATATTCCTTTGGTATATTACAAACTTCTTCAATTTTGTTCCAATTAGATTCAATTGCTTCTAGTACCAGTTCAGTTGTCCGATACCCATTTGCCAATGCCTCCTATCGTTGCAGGCTTCATCATCCAGTCCCCTCTCACTCATTGATTTTCTCACTCCCTCAATCCATGTTTTCTTCGGTCTTCCTCTCTTTCTATGTTCCGGCGGAATCCATCTCATCACTTTCTTTGGTAATCTATGCTCTGCCATCCTTTGGACATGTCCGTACCACACTATCTGCTTCCGCTCTATCAATTCTGTGACCGCTTCCTCTACTCCCATATTATCCCTTATTATCACATTTGGCACCCTCTCCCGTCTTGATGTTCTTGATGCCCGTCTTATTGCGTCCATTTCTGTAGCCTCTATTCTTCTCCTCATCTGCTCTCTCATCCGCCAAGTTTCCGATCCGTATACCAGGGTACTCTTAATCAGGGTATCATATATTCTCATTTTCCTCTGCTTTCCTATCTCTGTGCTCCATAGCACATAACTCTTCGATACAAAAGATATACTTTTCTCGAATGCAGGAAGACAGGGGTTTCAAAGTTTGCAATACCAACATTATACACAAAAGTTGGAAATGGAATAAGATTATTGAGAGGTCAAGACCCACTCAAGGGAATAATAGCTCATCATAAAATCAAAGTCAAAGAGCTGGAGTGCTTTGGAGAAGCTAATATCCGACATATGAATCGATCTTAAGCTAGTAGGAAAATCTATCACGCTAGCAGAACAAAAGATATTAGGAAGCCAGATTAGACAAGCAAAACTGAAGTTTTCATTCGAATATCATATGAGTAAACATATACTTTATATATTTCAAGAGATTGAAAGACCATGACTTGCTGTAAAAATCATCTTCTGCTTTTCTGGAGTCGGCTGAGCTGATGTCGGAAACGGGAGGATTTGTTCATCAAGATGAAGTGATACTAGATACTAGAATACTAGGTAGTATAAGAAGAATATAATGCAAGTGGTCACCTCAACATCTTGCAGGGCTAGCCGTGATCGACGAAAACTCTTATGCACATCTTGTCCGCTTGCAGAATTCATACTTTATCAGGGTATATAGAGAGACACAATGCGAATTCCTTACTTCCATCTGAGAGAAGTTTATGGCTCTCATTTGTACCTCCAAAGACCAAAGCAGTTTTTGAGAACGATAAAGCTCGCATTGCAAATAGGCTTTTTCAACACCTTGGCATATGCCAAGTTGTTGAAAAAGCGTGTATATACACGCAATAAAGCTCGATAAAGTTCTGCCAGAAAAAGAGCTCAAAGAATTTCTGGAATTCTATTCCCTTCGCTGCCAAAAATAATGTGATAGTGAACGAAGAACAGAAAAGTGAAAAATACAAAGGATCAATGTTCGCACAGGGGGCTTCATACCCAGGGCATAAAGTTTGAATGGTAAATCTGATTGAAGAATTTTTAGATCTGAGAACTAATAACGTTACTGAATTGGAGATTATTCTGGCCTGCAGAACTCTGGCAGAATGAAGAACTATCTCAAGAACGTGGGGACAACACCTGGTTCTGTCACTAGGGCAAGAAAAAGGGTTCTGGACGTGACAATGGTCAACGCAGCTTCCAGAAGAAGTGTTAAAGTTTGGGAAATGGTGACCAAACCATCAATCTCTGACCATAGGATAAAATAACAGAAGAGGAACTGATCCACCATTAAGATCCATCTGAAGCAAAACTTACAACAGTTCGAAACTAATTGGCCAAACCTCTCGCATTACGATCTGGAACAAAAAGTCGATCAGGGAATTTTAGAGGCCTTCCACTCCAGTTATCCACTCCCGGAAGTTTGAACAAGTGAGGATGCATCTAATTAATCCTATTCGTGCATGGGCTCATGCCGACGATTTTAAAATCTTTGGTGATATAGGCTCTATTGAAGACTGCGTTTCCTGCAGCGTGCTTTGTGGACTCATTCTTGATTTGGTGTGGCAGAAATCAACTACCATTGAACATTTTTGAGTGCAATGTCGCCACGTACACCAGGAAAATGAACTATTCACTGTATAGTTATAGTCTTGATGGCAGCGTCCTGAGCAATAAAACGGAGATAAAAGATCTTGGCGTTGTTTTGATCAAAGTTTTACATTTGTTCCTCATGTTAATCATTCACTTGGTACGAGGCCAAGATTGTATGAATTCATCGTGCGCAATAACAGATATTTTCTGATCCGGAAACCATAATTTTGCTGTTCAATACATTTTTGACGAGCAAACTGGAGTTTGGATGCATTGCTTGGAACCCAATATACGATTACCATACACATCACAATGACATATATTCCGAGAGCTGGCGACGAAATTCGGCAAAAGATTTGTAATGGATCATAATTAAATATGAGTTATTTTTGATGGTGTATATAAATCAGCACCCACGCTAAAAGGTCAGGTAGTGGAATATCTGACGGCGACGCTCTTTGATTTATATAAAATTACAATAACCGTACTTTGGGGTGACTGCTGACTGCCTCTCTTCTATTGATATGTGGTCTGAATATTTTATTCACAAATAATATATGATATTTGAGCAGTAAATGCAGTTTCAGCCAATACAATTCTTTTGAAACAACATCGTCAAGGCAGCAACTTATGTGGTGTACTGACACACCGCGTTTCACTAAAATGACATCTGACCACTTTTTCAAGTTTTCTGTTCTCTGAACTAGTGACAATTTTCAATAATTACAAAATACTTGTAGAGTGTGTTGTAATTTCATATACCTACATCAAAGCGCGTCGCCGCTAGGTGTTCCACTACCTGACCTTGAGAGTGGGTGCTGACTTATGTACACCCTCAATACTAAATCATATTAAATTATGCGCCAGTACAAAACTTCTGCCGAGTTTCGTTGCCAGCTCTCGGACTAATGGAGGCTGTTCAGAGAAGTTTTTTCGAGTAAGATCATGCTGTTTTGTTGAATAAATTCGGTGCAGTTAAGCATGATGTCAGGAAGGGCGTTGTTTGTTTGAGATTCCTTCATGGACCCTTGAATGGCACATCTACTCGCTAGAGTAGGATTTCATGTAGGACGCCCAAGTTCTAGACCCTTACGCTTGTTCAACCTTACTACGCCCAGAACAAATATATTTTTTCAGTCATCTGTGTACAATATGATTTGTTCTAAATTCAATCAGATCTCGCATCTCTGTGATATACACTTTGACAGACGGTCCTTATTAATTAATATATAACCAGGTCATATATACAAGAGTTTACATAATTTGTAGAACTTTTCAATTTTTGTGGTAATGTCACTTCTAATCCCACAGCACTCAGAATACAAATGGTCATGGCAAAAGGAGTAATCAACCCCACAATATCGCTCAATAAGCCAGACGGATAATTCACCGAAGGAGAACAGGAACGAGCTTTCAGTTTTCCCAAAACAACCTTCACAGGTAGCAATACACAGCAATATAGACCAAGAATCCTCGTAAGGAAGATTGGGATATTTAAAAGACGATGTTTGGAGTGGGCAATGAACACCTTCAATGTCCATGATTGGACGAGAATGGTGGATGATGGGCGGCCAGTTGATGTCCTCTACTTGGACCTCTCCCGGGCATTTGACCGTGTTCCCTTCAGGCGGCTCTTGCACAAACTCGAGCACATCGGAGTCAGAGGCAAGCTCTTGGAATGGATTGGAGCGTTTCTGCGGGGTAGGCATTTTCGAGTGAAGGTCTCCGATATTGTTTCAATGCTCAGAATGGTGTCGAGTGGAGTGCCCCAGGGTACAGTTTTGGGTCCAATTTTGTTACTTGTTTAACTGGCAGACCTCCCCCCACTACTTCAATCCAAGTGTTCTCAATACGCTGATGACCTGAAGCTGTACGCAGATCCCAGAACTGATTACCGGACTCTCCAGGATGACCTGAACTCTGTTGCTGAGTGGTGTGACGCATGGCTGATGTCGGTGAACGTTTCGAAGTGTAGAGTTCTTCATATAGGGAAAAACAATCCACTCTTTCCCTACTACTTAAATGGGTCGCCGATCCAGAGTGCTGATTCTCATGTGGATTTGGGTTTGGTTGTGAACAGAACGCTAACATGGTCTGACCATATAGCGAATATCTCAGCAAAAGCGAAGAAGATGCTATACCTGTTCTACAAGTCATTCCCAAGTATGGACATCACAACATGCTTCCTTCTGTATAAGACGTACATTCGACCGGTGTTGGAGTTCGCTGGGCCGGTTTGGTATCCGATCTATCAGTACGATGGAGACCTCCTGAAATCGGTGCAGCGCTTTGCAACGAGATTGCCCTATGGATATCTCCGTCCTGACTATCCAACGCGACTGAAGATCTTCTCCTTGCCAACTGTTGAGGATCGTAGACTACGTGGGGATCTCGTCGTGACGTACCGAGCTCTTCACGGACATTTTGGGGTGGATCTGTCTCACGTGTTCCCACTTAACCTCAATAACGCTCTACGTGGTCACAACTTCAAGCTCGCCAAGGAGGTTTTCAGGACAACAAGCCGCCAGAAGTTTCTGCCCAACAGACTGTTCAGTGTTTGGAACAGCTTACCGGTTGAGGTTGTGAACGCTAGTAGTGTGAACTCTTTCAAAAATAGATATGACGATTGATGTGCTCTGATTTCGAGGCAGTGAAAAATATTTTTCGTTTTACTTCGGATTTTGTTCCTCGGATGCTAGAAATTTGTTTTATTGTTTTTCTTTTTTGTAGAGATTTCTCTTTGTTTCAAACATTTCTGCTGGGCCATACTGGTTGTGATTTTGTCTCCATTATTGTATTGAGTCATAAAAGGCTAATAGGCCTCGACTCTATTTTTGTATTTAATAATAATAATAATTATCTATATAGATCACCAGAAGTGTAAAGAAAAATCCTAGAAGAGATTCGTCTTCATTTGCTGAAGATAACCAGAAGCTGCTTAGAATGAGTCATATACACAGAAAATGGAGAAAGACAAAATTTCCCTTCATACCAAAATGGGGACCCACAATCTTCAAAAACAATTAATTCAACATCGTTTCTATTGAAGACGATGAAGAAAGTAGTAGATAACAACATAAGAACATAAAATCTGGAGAATACACCAATTCACAGATGCCAGATGGCCTACAGGACGACCGATCAACAAAAACTGCTCTGTATGACCGTATGACTCTACAGGGTCTTTCACGAGGAACCTCACCCATATTTATACGGGAAACTACTGAACGTATTTTCATGAAATTCAGCACTTATAAGTATTTCACGATGCTGATGAAATCTAAAATATTTTCAAGGCATGAGCACCTCCGGTTTTTCCGGAAATGACGTCAACTTCCGTTTTCAAATTAAAACACCATTTTTTTATTGCAGAAATAGATTCCTTAGAAAATTTCAAGTTATTTTGATAAAACATTTTTCAGTTTTGGTTGGAAAATTCTCTCTGAGCGGGAAAATTCGAAAAAAAAAATCGAAAATAGAGTTCAGCTGAAACAAGAATAACTTCGAGGTTTTTGGATGGAAAATTTTCATTATTGGAATTTTTCAAGATGTAAGATTGATGTATCCACTTTAAAAATCGAAATCGCGATTCATGATACAGGGGGTAAAAAAATCGCTTTCAAAGTTAGGGACGACAAAATCGTGAAAAATCAATTTTTCCAATTAGAACCCCATTTTTTTATGGCAGATATTGAATCTACGTTAAAAAATAATGTGAGTGTATGCATCACACCCTTGCCCTAAAGTGGATATTTTCTGAGTTATTCACAAAAAACTGTTTTTCGTCTTGAATTTTCAGCTATTTCTTTTCCCTTCACGCCAAAAAGATGAAATTTTCAGGAACTGTTACTTAAACCATGTTTTAGATTTTACTACCCTAATATGCAAGAGAAGAAAGTTACAGGTTGTTCCTAAATAGATGGCGAATTTTGATTCGAATTTGTATCGGAAACCTCTTTATTTCAACTAATCGGCCATCGGTTTTCTCTCCAGTGATAAATAAATAATTCCTTATGAACCATATGCAAAAACTTACCATGTTTTACATTCTTTTTTTTAATGATAGATATCATTAATTACATCTGCCAAATTCCTCTTTATTCAGTAGCATTTTGTGTTTACTATTAATTTGGTGATAATTCGTATTAAGTTATAAAATCGATCACTATGCCTAATTTTACCAATGGAGATTATTTAAATCTCATTCTACTTCATGGAGAATGTAATAAAGTTGTAGATAGAACGATTCGACTGTTTATTGAGAGGTTTCCTGACCGACCCAGACCAACGAGAGATACCATTAACAGAACCCTGACAAACTTGAGAAATGTCGGATCTTTCGTTAAGAAAATTATACACAGAGAAAAAAAGTGAAGTAGAAGATGAGAACAACGAAATTACAGTTCTTGCATATTTTCGTGTGAATCCTCAAAATTCTCTCAAAGATGCCGAGATTGATCTGGGATTATCTCAATCGAGTGTTTGGAGAATATAAAAAAAACATAAAATGCACCCATATAATATAAATTCAATAGGGTACAGCATTTGAAGGAAACTGATTTCGTCAGGAGAACAGAGTTTTGCGAAGCTATGATGATTCGATTTCAAGAGAATGAAAACTTTTTGGACTGTATAATTTGGACAGATGAATCTAAATTCACAAAGAATGGTTCTTTCAATAGGCATAACAGTCATTATTGGGATGAAGAGAACAACCACCACTTCAGACAATGGAACTTTCAAGAGACCTGGAGTTTCAATGTTTTTTGCGCCATCAAAAATAATGCAATTCTCGATGTTCACATTTATGATGGGACTTTAACTGGTAAGATAGAACACTACACATGTTTGCATTATTTAAAGAATGTTCTCCCTTAGGAGATAGATATTCTGACATATTGACTCAAATAATTGAGCCGCTAGTACAGAACCATAATGACTTATGGTATCAACAAGATGGCGCGCCTCCACACAATTCACTCAATGTGTCAAATATTCTCTACAAGTCTACAGGCTATTTGAAGATCGATGGTTGGCGAACAATGGTCCACATCTTTGGCCACCACGTTCTCCCGATTTAACTCCCTTAGACTATTATGTTTGGAGTAAGATAAAAAATATGGTCTACTCAACTCCCCTGACTGATAAAGAGGACTGCATAGAACGAGTCAGAAATGCGTTCAGGTTTGTTTAGATTTTTAGATTCATAGTTTTGAAACTCAATTTGGTTTTTAAACACTTTTGCAGATCTCTTCCTCCCGATGAAATAAGAAGGGCAACGCACGAAGCATTCCTGAGACGTATAAATAAATGTCTAGAAATTAACGGTCAAAACTTTGAGCACCTTTTCTAGTTATAACTGCGAGAGTTTGCCATGGTTCTCCTAATAGTAACTTGAAGTCGGTTTCAAGAAGGGGTGAAAAATCTACAGCATGGTTCAAATAACAGTTCCTGCAAATTTCTTCTTTTTGGCGTGAAGGGAAAAGAAATAGTTGAAAATTCAAGACGAAAAACAGTTTTTTGTAAATAACTCAGAAAATACCCATTTTAGGGCAAGGGTGTGATGCATACACTCACATTATTTTTTAACGTAGATTCAATATCTGCCATAAAAAAATGAGGTTCTAATTTGAAAAAATTGATTTTTCACGATTTTGTCATCCCTAACTTTGAAAGCGATTTTTTCACCCCCTGTATCATAAATCGCAATTTCGAATATTAAAGTGGATACATCAATCTTACATCTTGAAAAATACAAAAAATGAAAATTTTCCATCCAAAAACCTCGAAGTTATTCTTGTTTCAGCGGAACTCTATTTTCGATTTTTTTTTCGAATTTTTCCGCTCAGAGAGAATTTTCCAACCAAAACTGAAAAATGTTACATCAAAATAGCTTGAAATTTTCTAAGGAATCTATTTCTGCAATAAAAAAATGGTGTTCTAATTTGAAAAACGGAAGTTGACGTCATTTCCGGAAAAACCGGAGGTGCTCATGCCTTGAAAATATTTTAGATTTCATCAGCATCGTGAAATACTTATAAGTGCTGAATTTCATGAAAATACGTTTAGTAGTTTCCCGTATAAATATGGGTGAGGTTCCTCGTGAAAGACCCTGTATAGCTGGTACCTCGGGAACTAAAGGAAATGAAGAGGCAAATACACTTGCCTCTAGCAACAAGGAAAGTTGACGTTTATTCATCCAGTGGAATAAAAAAATTTCAATTCACAAGTGAAATGAGATGACATGAGCATAAGCGGATAAAGCGATACCTTTCATGTCAATTTATAAATCCGATAATTCTCTGGAAAGTGTTATCGTTTGATTTCTAATTGAAGTGGAATAAAATTCACGTGAGTTATAATTTTTTTTCATTCGAAAAAATAATAATGACAATATCAGTCAAAAGCACACCATAGGGGCACTTCAATCGGACCTACTATTGCTCTAGAGACAGAATCCAATTCTTCACCTAACAGACTTTCGGGATGACCTTGGAGCCTAGGAAGTTAAATCATTTCAGTTGTGCAAATACAACTTGGTTTACTTGTGTATACACAGTTGCCAGATTTAGGACGCAACATTATGCGTCATGTGAAAGATGTATATTGACTGTATATCAGTTTTCATCATTTGAAGCGCCCCCGAAGCGGAATTTGCGTGAACTAAAAATATACTTTAGGTTTCATGAGGAGCACTTTACTGCGTCTGGAGATATGTTTTTCAACATAGAATAACTCCTTTATCAGAAGATGAATGAAAACTATAGTTGTTCCAAAGATAGCTCTCGACGTCCTTCACGATTTGCGACCACCCCTGTCGTTGAATCGCTCGAAATACCAGAGAAAACTTTGAAAAACAATGCTGCGTCCGGTATACGGACGCAGTAATATTCAGGACGCAATAGTGTATGGCCCAAAGACAATGTATGGACGCAACATAGTATGCTGGATAAATATATATATATATATATATATATATATATATATATATATATATATATATATATATATATTATTCTTGAGGTACCGAGGAAGTAAAGGAGTTTTGGATGAACCAATCACCAAGCACTTGACAATCGTAAAGTACAAAAACAATCACAACACTAACATTAAGTGAAATATTCGTCGTTAATTTATAAGCAATATTTTCGAGAACTATGCAATATTGGAGCAAAATGACAAACATTGATAGAGAATTGTCGAGTGACATCGAATGTCGAATGGCTTCTACCCGTTCGTCTTTTTGGCTATGAAAATTTGTCTAACGCGACATTTGAGAATACCAAATTTCTATTTCATTCGTCATGTGAGTGATGTCGCATGCGAGAATGACCCAATAGACATTTGAGAATCGGGCCTCAGGTCGTTTCTGATGGCTAAGCCTACGCCATGTTGTCTGATTTCGCGTTCCGGCAAGCCCTTCCAGAAAAAAGTATACGCTTGTTCTACCAAGCTACCTTCGTCCGAAAAGCGTGTCTCGCTGAGTTCGTTCCAGTTCCTTATCGATAAGGGCAGTTCGTCTCTCTGGTCGGTCGGCCTTAGGGTTGTCTAGCAAGGTTCTAACGTTCCATGCTGCAAAAGTTATGGGCTTTTCATTGGTGGTTGTACGATGATTCACTCGCTCAGGCACCCTCCCCCGGAGATCCGAATGGAAGGATATTTTACCTCCGGGTACAAATTTTGTCCTGTTCGACTGATCCATCTTTTTGTAGGAGCTGCGTTAGAAGGTACTTTAAAGCTGCACTGGTAACACTCTCAGTGCAACTTTGGTTGCGGTTTCGACTAGATTATCTTGTGGCACAGGTATCCTAGGACGACAAGGTCTAAGACGTAACTTAAGCAACGCAGAGAGCCATTTCCTGCTCAAGCCAATATTTAGGCTATGTAATTGTGGGAAACAGAGTTATACCGCTCATGTTCGGGCGATATATCGTATCGACAAAAAAGTGATATCGTTCTATCACTAATCCTTATAATATCTTATTCTATTTTCCATGCACCCAAACACAATTGTAACAGAAATAACAGGAATCTCCCAATTTTCCCAAAATGTTGTTGTATTTAGCCTATTTTTGAAAATTCGGGAAGGAAATCAGTAAAACGAGCATTTTGTAAACACAACGTGGGCATGACTCTCGATGATTTTTTGAATTAGGAACAACAACTCAATAAAGCATGCTATGGATTGAATATTCTGAAAAGGTCCTTCACTTCCAACACGCTAATTGGCATGTATTATGCTTATGTATATTCAATTGTTGGTTACGCAATTTCCGTTTGATTTCATGCTAATCGTATATTCGTTGGACAGAAGCGAGCATTGAGAATCACCTATGGCTTGAGCTATAGACAGAGTTGCAGGGAAACATTAACGAAAAATCAGATTCTCACTGTCCCATGCATTTATATCTATATGTTGTCCTCCCGTGTACATAATGAAAGGAATAGATTCAGAAAAAAGTAGGATATTCATAGTTATGAGACAAGAAATAAGGATAACTTAGATCTGGTGAAATAAAATAAAAAAAAATTCAAAAAAATCAGCTTATTAGCCGGCGTATCTATTGACAAAGTCATCAAAGAATATTGTGGAGCCGAATGGTTGACATGCTTGTTCCGGATCCCTGGATCGACTTGTGACAATTTTTATTATGATTCCAACGATTTATTTCTTTTTTTATGATTGCATTTTTCATCTTTTTATGTCAAAACTGCGAATGTTTTTGAATTGTATGATATTCTTATACACAGTTATATATTTGTCTATTGTATTCTTTTTCTGATGTGTCAATGCTGTTTTTTTTAGGTTCATATGACAAACTAAATACTTACTTGCTTATTTACTACCAATACCACCGTTCGTATATGTGACGTTGAAATAGAACATTTTAATCTACTCTCTAAATTTCACTTCAATTATGATGAGCGACAACGATGCTTCCTTATAGATAGCCAACTTCAAGCTATCCCAAGAATGGTTGGACTGTATAACATTACACCGTGAAAAATAATCGGCGGAGTTACCCTATCCTGTCATTGCTAGATAAATGAACTACCATCCAAGATTGAACCCGTGAACAAGGCTAATAACATATAAACTACCTTTGATTAACATGCGGAACAGAAGCTCTTTGGTCATCCATTCTTCCACCTTGAATTCGCATAATCAATGAGAAGAAATCTTCATCTGGGACGGTTGCGCCACTCTTTTGTTGAGGTACTGGGTTATCGTTTTCTTCATTGTCTACAATAGGAGCTGGCAATTGGGAGCGTTGATCTTCAAGACGGTTATCTTGACACCTCACCAATTGATCCAAAAATGTATCGTCAGGAATACTGTTATTCCTTGAATTCGCCAATCTTTGAAGAGAGCTAGCCTGAAGACCTATAAAACACGGAATTTAAATTGATATATCTATATTTTTGAAGCTCAAAATTGAGATGAATGATAAGAATATTTCACAAAATTGAATTTTTGAGATCTTTGTGTTATTGGGTAATTAATCTTTTTAGCGAGCAATAACGTCCACATATTCCACATATTCTTCTAAATATCTAAAACATAACACGTTCTTCAGCTTCAAAGTTCTAAAATACGCATAGTTAAATTAACTTATTTGAACTCTAAACTTTAAATTGTATTAGACTGTGCGAGCTAAATCTCGCCCTTTAAATGTATCATTGTTTAAGTTGTAATTACGTTTTGATAAATAAAGACCTTTATTATTATTATTATTATTATATTGAACAGGGAAGCCATTTTAGCATAATAATGCTTTCAAAAACAATAGCACACATGTCATGTATTCCGCAGTTACTATATCGTGAAAAATGCTCGAACATGTCAATTTTTATTTTAAATAACGCGCTTTTTCATGTATAATTGACGACCTTGTAATGCGTCCTCTGCGAAGAGACGAGAGGAGTTAAGTTTTTTGAATGGAGTCCCTAACATTTGGTACCTTTTGTTGAGGACGATTTGGACATTCAGGATTTTTTTAATTATTTTTTTTTCATTATAAGGTTTATGTGGTTTGATGATCTATTGTCCACATAGGTATTTTATCTCTTACACAACAGATCACTGGATATTAATAGCAAAGAAAGGTTTGGTTTCTCGGGCTTTGCTGGTTTTCCGTCCGCTTCCCATTCCGCACAATCTCTTATTTTGTGTCCTGCTTCATGAAGAACATCTTGTCTGCTTTCACACTTTTTTTTCAATGCTTTCTCATATGCACATCACTGGCCTATTATTGAATTACTGAATTATTGAATTATATAATCTTCACTAACATGAGTTGTTTTTATTTAACTACTACACGTGATTCGCCATCACAGTAGAATCTTCAGGTGCGCGAAGGTAAACTGAATTAATAAGAATTAATTCAGATGTATACCAGCCGCCGATATAAATCTCAACAAATATATATGAATTATTCGGTACCGAACGTGAAATTACATAAATAAGCAATTAACTATACTTCTGATTATCTAGAGGGATAATAATAGTTCAAAGAATATTCGAAGAGATTATAGAACAAATCGGAGGGTCTGTCGGTAAATATAGAAAATGTAGATAGAATTATTTCCCTTCTTTTATCTTCTTCAGGACAGAAAAAGGATTTATTTTCAATTTTGGACGAATTGTTGGGTTTGTATCTCAACTTCACCTTGCGTTCTAAGGTAATGTGTTCTTGAGGACGCGAGGGTTGAGACTTAGATGCCGATCATGTGTGAATGAACGTTTATTTTTCTAACTCACATGGTTGGCACGACAAGGGCCTTAAAATAGAAGTAAACGAATAAACGAATCCTGCCTACCTGAAGCTCCACAGGAATCTGTCCTTTCCAAGATAACAAGCGAAAAGGTGAAAGTAATTGAGAACTTCCAGGATATTACAGTTCATTGAATGAACCCATGCAAAAGACTGTCTCTTCTCGACAGACGTCAAACTCTCTAGCAGGTGTTCTCGCGGCAAAAATTAAAATAAATCTGCTATATAAAATAATTGATTTCCTCAATTAAACGAATTCGGAATTCCAATATAATTTGTGAATTTAGTAGCGCTTCAATTTGTGTGAGAACTGTATATAGTTCTTCATACGTGAAAATTTGATTACCGATAACTCTTAAGAGATATGACTTAACGGATTTGATTCCGGATTCCCAAATTCCCCCGTAATGAGGACCTGAAGGTGGATTGAAACTCCACTCTAACCCGGGTGTCCAATGGAAGCGCTTAAGCGAAACGAGCGTGAACGTGCGGCAAGCCGCTACACATCCCAAATAATTAGAAATATGAATAACTTATTTCAATATCTGTCGCGAGAGTAGCACATGCACGCCCGCTGAGCTCATCCATTTCAGTCCGGTTAAATTAAGATTCAATAAGGATTTTGTGCCTATAAAAGATTTCTATTGTTTTGATGGCTTCATCAGTGACCGAATTAAATCATCTTGGGTTTTTTCCTTCAAAGGAATTGAGCATAACTTTTGACGGCCAAGAAATGTGACCTGAAATGGGGGTTTTTTGCAGTTTTTCAACCATGTGTCTTCAAGAAATACGGATATCGACTTGGGAGAAAAGCTAGTGTACAAATAAGTTTCCGCGGTTTGTCAAAAGATGGCCCCACCAGAAGGTTATGGAGAAATTGTCAGATGTAAAACGTAATATCCCAAGTTTAGTCATCTGGCAACACCATAACCTTAAAGTACTAGTGATTCCGTATCAGCATCACGTAATTTTTTTCGTGCAAAAATGTCAAGTTTTATTCCGAATAAGCATCATTTGCGGGAACTTTTGATTTACTTCTTTAATGTGAAAAAATCTGCAGCTGAGGCGCATCGATTGCTTCTAGAAGCATATGGTGAAGCTGCTTTAAGTGAGAGAAGTTGTCAGGAATGGTTTCAAAAGTTTAAGAACGGTTAGTTTGACGTTAAAGACAAAGAACGCAGTGGAAGGCCGAAAGTGTACGAAGACATGGAATTAGAAGCACTATTGGAGGAAGATTCGTCCCAAACGCAAAAAGAACTTGCACTTACTCTACAAGTGACTCAACAAGCAATTTCACATCGTTTAAAATCGTTAGGAATGATTCAAAAACAAGGAAATTGGGTTCCATATGAACTAAAGCCGAGAGACGTTGAACGCCGATTATGCATGAGTGAAATGCTGCTTGCCAGGAATAAAAAAAAGAGTTTTTTGCATCGTATACTCACTGGTGACGAGAAATGGATTCACTACGATAATCCAAAGAAGAGAAAGTCATGGGTTAAGCCCGGCGAACCATCAACATCGACAGCTAAGCCGAATATTCATGGAAAAAAACTCATGCTGTGTATTTGGTGGGATCAGCTTGGTGTCGTGTATTATGAATTGCTGAAACCAAGCGAAACCATTACTGGAGCTCTCTACCGAACACAATTGATGAGATTGAGTCGGGCACTTAAGGAAAAACGCGCCCATTACTACTCCAGACACGACAAAATTATTCTTTTACACGACAATGCTCGTCCACATGTTGCGGCGCCGGTAAAAACATACTTGGAAACACTCAACTGGGAAGTTTTACCCCACCCGCCGTATTCACCAGACTTAGCCCCTTCTGATTATCACCTGTTCCGGTCGATGGCACATGGTCTGTCTGAGCAGCGCTTCACATCATATGAAGACACCAAAAATTGGGTAGATTTGTGGATAGCGTCAAAAGATGAAGAGTTTTTTCGACGGGGTATCCGAATGTTGCCAGAAAGATGGGGAAAAGTAGTGGCAAATGATGGAAAATACTTTGAATAAAACGTAATGTACTTTTCCTTTACAATAAATTCCTAATTTTTTATAAAAAACCGCGGAAACTTATTTGTACACCTAATATACAGCACAGAATTCTACGTCGCATGAGATCAAGTGTGTACTTTTTCTCACTAATGGATCCCAAAGTTAGGAAATTTCTAGAAACATTGTGAAATGTTATGTTTCATTTTAATTTCTCGGAAAATCTTTTAAAGCAGCTTACAAAGAAAAAAGAGATGTATAAAAAAGTTGTAAAACGCATTCATTTTTTTCTAGCACCATACTAAAGAACCCTGAATTTGGAGTAATGAAAAACATGTGTCATTACACAAATACAAGTTTTACGTTAATATCATAGATAACCTATAGATGCGCAACTCTCTGTCTGAATTTGTTTCCTTATAGAGCGACATCTATCGAGTTTTTTCCTTTTTCGCCGGCATGATTTTGGCAGCATTGCTACCAGAATTACAGATGCCTACTGAACTGCCAACGCATTTGGTTTAAATTTCAATACATCAAGATTGAAATTTCGGTCGCGTACCATCACAAATTTATGCCGAAAAAAATTTAATTTCCGACATAAATTAGTAATGATGCGCAGAAGATTTGATACTCGCCAAAAAAATTTCAATTCGTAGATTTGGTAACATCTGATTGGAAAAATTAATCTATAGGAATAAAAGAAGATAATACCTCCTCATATTGGGCTTGAAACTCCTCAACAACAACATCTACTTGCCCCCTGAGTTCTTCCCTAATTTTGAATTGGGTTATTAAAAGGAGTTATTTTGGCGAGGATATTTAGAGTTGAGCGATGAAAAATAGTATTAAATGTTTAGGAGGGTCTCACCAATTTTGTGTGGGCTTCATTTAGCCTGAATTACTTCCAAGCAATCCGAACATTTATTATAATATCATTCATCGTTTTTCTGGCTAAATATCCCGCCACATACGGTTTCCTCGAATCATTTTTCACATTTTTACGTCAAAAGTTTTGACTTCCATCACATTGTTGTTGTTTTTATTCTTTTTCTTCTTTCTCAATCAAAGTTGCTGCTATTAAATAGATATTCGTGAAGAAATCTACTCTAAAATATCTATTCATTGATAGTTAAAAGGAAAAAACTCGATAGATGACACTACTTCTGCCCGAACAAAATCATTTCAAGGGAGTTAACCCCCCCTGGTTAATATTTCAGATTTAAAAAGTCATATATGATGGTGGTCATGGATAGGCAACGACCATAGATTAACTTAAAATATAGATGGATCACTCTGACAAGTGGCGCCATCTATTGTTATGGTACACTAATCAAAAAAAATTATTCTAAATTTGATCGTTAGGTGTCACTGCATTTTGAGCTTTCGATCGTTATCACTCGTGGATGACCGTAATCTCCGCCGAATATTCAAACGACTAATCAAGATATCTATAGACCGACAGACTTAAATGTATATTTGATTACCTATCAATCTACGAATTGACATAATTTTCTAATAAATTATTCAATAAGTCAACGTGTAGCATCTGCCGCGGACGGTTGTTCTTGCGACGCTCTGCATAATCGGTATTTTATATCAATAAAGTGCTCCAACAATTAACAGTCGTCACCATGGATTCGACAAGCGACGGCGATTACACGGAAATGGAGATAGACGACAATGGTACATGGAAGAAGGTACGCCATAAAAGGAGAAAAAACAGGAATCCTAACTCTCCAACATTGCGTAGCCCTAAGAAAAAAACAACTCCATCTGCACCTGAGTCAGCATCGGCGACACCAGCGACAATCTATCGCATAGATTATCAAAAAACACCCGATGGGAATTCCGAAGATGGCACATGTGTGCGTACGAATCTCCCACATACACAACAAACAGAAAAAACAAATAAACAAAACAGGCAAGCTCGAAACATGAACACTTACAATGATATAAGAGGCAATCAAACATCTGCGAAACCAAATACAATGCACAAAACATTCAAAAATTTATTCCATATGAATACACTACCCAACACAACTAGAATACAAATTGCGAACGCTTGGATAAAAATACTACCCGACAACACAGATATAATAACACCAACAAGGCAAGGATTCCTAATCAAATCTGACAATACAAGAGTCAATTTAATTAAAGCTCTGGAACACCTCAAAAAGGATGGAATCATAACGAATTTTACAGAAACAATGGGACATACAACACATAATCCAATAAGAAGATCCTCTGAATCGTACTCTGCTGTAATTTCACATGTAGAGATAGAAATTGAAGAACAAGAAATTGCTACGTTATTGACCAAAAACCAAATAAAATATCGTTACTGCAAGAGGATCATCTCAAAAAAAACAAACCGGCCCTCACTGTTCATTAGAATGATAACAGGAGATATTACATCTTACGAGAGACTCATTAATGAAGGGATTTATTACAAATGCAGGCACTATGTAGTAAAACCCAGTTATCCACCAGACCCTATTCCCATACCCTGCACTAGATGCTCACAGTTCACACATACAACCGAGGACTGTAAGGAACCAATTAAATGCAACAAATGTGGAGGGAATCATAGAGACAACCAATGCGAAACGAACTTACCACAAAAATGTAATGCATGCAATTCAACAGACCACGTTGCATGGTCAACAAAATGTCCCAAACGACCACTAAAACCTATAGATGGGATACCTAACGTGAAAATACGGTCAATCAACAAAAAAAGCTCAGAAATGGACAAAGACAAAACCGAAACGAGTAGAATTCACAAAAGCATCACAATACATGATTACATAATTGAAACATATATAAACAAAATTAACAAACCTAAGAACTCCGATAGACAAGCACTCATCCAGAAACTGCAGAAGCGATTCATGGAAACATATAGAATAAATACTATCCCAACCTTCGTGGGGAACCGTCTCTATGTGCTTATGTTCGACATGAATAAAGAGCCCAGATCAATTGACACTGAACCCTCAGAAGGGGTACAACTCCATCAAGCTATCAATGATTAAGGCAGTCTATTGTAATATAAACAGTATCAATAACAAAAAAGAGTTGATACGCCATTATATAGAAAACAACAACATAAACTGTGCAATGTTTGTAGAAACCAAGACAAGAGAAAACAGCAACTTTCACTACAGAGATTGGAGAACGATATTTAAACACGGAAGTGTTTTGAATCAAAACATCCGGGGAGGAGCACTAGTAATGGCTGAAAAAATGGTTCAAATAGGAAAAAGCAACCCACCACATCTGAATAATGCTTGGAACGATGTTTTACATTTCACCATCCCCTTCAAAGACGATAAAATTCACATATTCTTGATTTACATGCACCACTCTAGTCGGCTGATCGAAGAGAACCTGCTCATTAAAGCATCTCAGTACAAACATTGCATCATTTTGGGAGACTTCAATATAAATACTCGAAGAAAGGTACAGCTAAACAACTTTCTCAGAAACTCTGACTTCACCATACTGGAGACCCCTCCAACATTCTTAATGCAAAACAACCCAGACTCTACACCTGACATGATATTGTGCACAAGAAATATTAAGCAAAACATCCTGGGAATTGAGCTCACTCCTGACTTAGGCTCGAATCATCTGGCGATTGAGTTCACAATAGATACTAAAAAAAATCCCTTGAAATACCCTCAAGAAACCAAATTTATATTTGAAAAATGCAACACAGAGGAAGTCAACAAACAAGTAATGGAAGAAATAAACCTAGAAGCAGAAGTCACACCAGCATATATTACACTGTTTCATAGTACACTGGCAAGAATAATAAAACACCAAACCCCAATTTTGAAGAAGAAGTACTATAGTCAAACACTTCCTCCATACATTATTAAACTAATCAGGGTTAAAAAACAACTATATCGGGAGTACAGTATCAATAAGGATTCAAACCTGAAAACAAAGTTCAACAATCTCAATAAAGACATCCAAAAGCTAATCAACAACTACAGATCCCACAAATACCTACAAGCATGTAAGGAAATTGAAGATCATAAAGGACGAACATACTGGAGAACAATTAAGCAATTATCTAAATACACAACCCACAACTTAAGTAACCCTATACAAGCTAACGGAAAAACTGCGACAAACGACAGAGAGATTACAGAAGCCTTTGCAAAACACTTCCAAAATATCTACAGGAAAACTATTTACAGAGATTTCGATGAAGACCACAAAAAAACAGTAGAGTACTGGTACCAACACAGCTTTCCTTGCACTGAAACAGAAGCTAACATAGAACCTATAACAGAAGAAGAATATTATAAAGCTCTAAACCACGGAAAAAACACAGCCCCCGGTTACGATAACTTGCCCAGGAGAATATTGAGGAAATTGGACCCTAGTATTCACAATACAATAATAAAAATATACAACTTCTGCATCCAAAACTCTTACTTTCCCAACGAATGGAAGAAAGGCATTCTAATTACCATTCCAAAGGCTAAAACGGACCACTCTAAGCTAGAGAATTATCGACCCATCACATTGCTATCTGTACTGGGAAAAACGTTTGAGAAAATTCTATCAGAGAGGATTCGTACTAAGCTAGGACAAGCTGTTCCACCATACCAGTTTGGATTCAAAACCAAAAATTCAACCACTCACCCTTTACTAATCCTAACATCAAACATACAGTGTAACAAGAAAAAGGGAACAAAGTCGGCAGCCCTTTTCATGGACATACAAAAAGCCTTTGATAGTGTCTGGCATGTCGGACTTATATTCAAACTGTTCCACCTTCATTGTCCAATCTATCTCCTGAAAATAGTTAATCAATTTTTAGTAGAGAGAACTATTCAGGTTCGTGTAAAAAACGAAATTTCAGAGCAGTTCACACCACAACAAGGTCTCCCACAAGGCTCAACTCTCTCTCCATTGCTATACAACTTATACTGTCATGACATGTACAATCACAACAACCTAAGAGAACATCGAATCAACGAACAAGCTTACATATTACAATTTGCCGATGATACAGCTTTAATTACTCATGATAAAACAATTGACAAATGCATGGATAAATTACAAGAACTCACAGACGTCACTGTAGCATGGATGAGGCGTTGGAGAATACAGCCAAATCCAAATAAATCAAAATTAATAATTTTCAACCATAAAATCAATGCAAACTCCAAAAATATCCAACTCGGAAACCACATGGTCATACCTACAAACCTGTGCAAGTACCTTGGCATTCAAATAGATAGCAAACTGAGCTTCAAAACACATATTAAAACACAAAAGAAAGCAGCCATCACCAGAGCCGGACACTTTAGATCGCTTACCTACAAAAACTCAGGAATCAGCATCAAAACAGCGAGCACAATTTATAGGATGATCGGCAGGCCTTTATTGGAGTATGGCTCTACGACATTCCTGAATACCCCAAAAACAACACTTAAAAACATCGAAGTAGCAGAAAGAACTTGCCTAAGAAAAATAACTAAACTGAGAAACCCTAACAATCCAATGCATAATCCGTCAAACCAACTCTTATATGACACAACGAATATAGAACCTATATTGGATAGAATAAACCAACTTGGCAAAAAGTTCATCTCAAATCATACGAACAGATATATTGTGGACCCATTGATACATCATTACCATGGAGAAACTAAAGCTAAATTACCTCTGCTACCAGCTTTCGAATATTTGCAATCGTTATGATAACTTTTTTAATATAATATACTATTTTTGTTTAATATAAGCAAATGTAACTGGCTGGAAGACCTAGGTCGATAGCCGTTTGACTGACTGGTCAATAAAGTTTTCTCTCTCTCTCTCTCTCTCTCTCTCTCTCTCTCTCTCTCAATAGGCGAAGCGAAATGTCTGCAAGAGTGAAGTCGTGCTGTGTTGTTGGCTGCAAAAATCGTGATGCAAGAAGGTAATTATGCCACATTACATTGAATTCAAAAGATCTTAAAACCTTTTCCAAACAAGTTCATAGGATGTTCGCTACTTCCCCAAAGTACAATTAAACATCGCCCTACAATACTCTCGAGGAGGCAGGGTTTTCTCACTGAGGTTTCTTCTCTGAGCTCTTGTATCATACGCCGAATTGTATGGTACCTCATTACATCAACCTCTACTGAAACTTTTTCATGTCATACATATGCTTTATTGTTGGATATTCAAAAATGTATTGCTGATATTCAGTAGAATATGCGTAATTATGTATAAATATTGAATTGTTTTTGTGATTAGGAATTATGGTAGTTTATGAGAAATGTTTTTGTGTAATGAATAAGTTTTGTAATTAGAATGAAGTAAATTTAAAAGCTAATTTCAATTATAAAATGAATCCGCGTTTGAAGAACAATGCAATAAATTTTTCAATTATGAACTGATTTTTTTTTCGATTCTTCGGATCAGAGAAAAATTCAGATAAAGATTCGTATTATTCGTTATTTCATTGCAATTTCTCAATGGGCAATTTATTCGAATCTTTCTCTGAGTTTCACTCAGAAATTTTCAAATATATTCTGCCTTGATCATTACAAGAAAATTAAAAATGGGCATTACAGATTCCCTTTTAATTTGGTTTCGTCGAAAATTAGTACATGTACCGTAAAAACAGATGACGCTGAAGTTTGTTTTTTGATACAGTGAGCCTAGTTGCACACACACACACACCGATTTTGGACGGCCGATTTTATATCGGTCGTCCAAATTCCAATAGTGAACCACGTGTGGGAACGGAACCTTGCACATACGCCGACCACTGATCGGTGACGGTAAAATGCCGGTGAGAAACCGTCAAATACCGGCAATACCGGGATGTAGTGGCGTACGTGACTAAGTACACGTTTGTACAAGCACCGATTGTTTACCATTGAACTCAAGAAGGAGTTCTTTCTTGAGTTCAATGTTTTTTACCGACCATTTCAGTCGACTTTAGTTGGCTTAGAATGTATTATACAGCGTACCTGGCAAGTGTGGCAGTTCTACCCTCTGTTCATCCATTCTCTTGCTCTGCATTCCTGCGATCAAGTCAATCAAATCGTCTGAGCCGTTCTTCCTGCCTTGCTGACGATTCGCATTTGCCACTTGGTTCGTGTTCTCTTTGTTATTCACTGTTAACGTACATCGTTGATCGTCCATCCTCTTCGACTGAAACTTCGACAGTAAATCGAAGAAGGTATCGTCATCTTCATGCTTAGAGGGTGCCATGGTTTTTTGGATATTACCAGAGATGCTGCTTTTCTCTTTGGCATCGGGGGTAAGCTGAGAATAAAATAATATTACTACAAAATGACGATTTACCTAGTTGGTTCTTAAAGTGGTTAATTTCAATCCTGCATATATCTAATTAGCCCAGTCATATTAGCTAAATAAAGGGGTTAACCTCGGACTGAGAGATAATAAGCTGTAAATTGATACAAACCTTTGTTTTGACGTCCTTTATATTGTCTCAAAAGTCACAAATGCTTTCGTGTCCGCGTCTTAAGATACTGAAGGTCAAGGGTCAGAAAAATGTTTTTCAAGAATATCTCGGTTCCTATTGCTTAAATGAGATTTGTCTTCATCATGAAAGTTGTAGAATATAAAATTATCTACAACTTTTGTTCGAACATTTTTTCAATACCATCAACCGTTTATGGGGTAGAGCGCGAAGAGTGCGCTGCGTACAGTCATATATGACTGCCGTCATCATAGGAGAAGATATTGGTTTGATCGTTATTTTAATTGGACACATCAACAAGAAATTTTTCTAAAAAAAAAAGTCAAGACACAAATATATTCTTCTGAAAGTTTTGATTAATACCCTCGTACTAAAAAACACTTTTTATTTTTATACGCATTCAGTGGCTGTGACACGACTTCCGCGCTTTTTAAAAAAAGGAAAAAGAGCGTTACTAGAGCATTGGAAAAAATTCCCAATTTGAATGAACTGGTGGAAGTATTTCAACAAGTAAACTGCCCCATACAAACAGTATTTGAAAATGGAGTGCGCATCTTGGTGGCACTATATAATGCTCCAAAATCTGAGGACAACATAGATCATCATTTCCGCTACATGCAATTCGTCATATTAACGAAACGAAATAAACCTGTACAATTGTCAACACTTCCACAAGAGAAAAACTTAGAACCTCAAGAATGGGGCTAGATGCTTGAGAATGAAATCCTAGAGCCCATAAGAACTTTATTACCTCCATATATGACTGTACACTGCGCACTCTTCGCGCTTTACACCAAACACGGTTGATCGTCTGAAAAAATGTTCAAACAAAAGTTATAGAGAATTTTATACTTTTATTCCGAGGTGAAACTCTAATATGACTGGGCTAAAATGTAATTCAATCATGTTGTCTTTACTGATTTTTTGTTGTTCTGTATTTGAGTATTTTCGAGGTTTCTGTGGACTCTTTCAGAACCACAAAGCTTTTACGAATTGTGATACCCATATTATGTTCTTTGTAGGCTTTATCACTATATTTGTTTACTGAATAGAGAAATGCTTGCTCAGTTTTGTTACTAGTTATCATTATTTGTTGAATAAAATAATCGTTTAATAAACAGGAGCAGTTTCGTCGACAAAATATACATAGTGTAAATGAATAGTTGCAAACAAATTTGAGGGGTGATTTTTTTCAAAAAAATATTGTGGTTCTTTCATATAATTTTTTTTTGAGCAGCCCCTGCTTGGAAACTGCCCCATGAAGGTGGCACTTGAAAAGCAATTCTCAATTTTTTTCTTAGAAACCAGAAAACTGACTTTCTATGACGCAAAAGTGTCTTATTATTCTGTAAAATATTCGAAAAGCAACACGCCGAAGGATACGGAAAAAACTCAATTTTCGCCGTTCAACCGCATCTGCAGATACGGCATTTAATTTTAGGAGGGCAGTACATAGCATAGGTGCAAAGTATAATATCGAATAATATATAATATTTTTATGCATTGATTAGAAAATGTTAGAAAATGTTCAGAATAAGCTCATTAGGTATATAAATAGGAAATTTAATCAAAATTGCGTTAGCCACTGTAACTTTCAGTGAGTACATATTTTTGGGGTTTTTTGGGTTTGTCCTGTTATCTTCTATTTGAATAAATAAATACTCGGTTGCGCCGAGCGTACTCGGTATAAACAATATGAGATTGACATCATATAACACTTACTCGTCTTAAAGTTGGAATTATTCATATTAGTCAATATCGTCATAATAAAATAATAATAAATATTTTTGAAAAATCCATACTAAGAAAACACTCCAACTCTTATTGCTAAGCTATTACGATGTAATGTCGTTAACGAGTTGCGCCAAGTTTGTTCGAATAGGACCCAACAACCACAAAAAGAAGTTGTTCGTCTTATTTAAAAATTGTGATAATAGTTTTAGTTCTGAAATAGATAGATAGATAGATGCTTTAATGATTCCAAACAATTACAAATGAAGATGAAACAGGTCAAATAACACAAGAACAGATATACATCAAGTTATTACGGGTCTATTTTTACAGTAATCTCTGAACTCCGTAAGATTGTATGGTTCACAATTCATTATTAATACATTAAGTGAAGTAGGATGTACATTAAAAAGATTAATAGCCATACATTCAACAGATCTTTCTCTCAATGTGGCAACACGAGTAGATACGTGGAAGGCTTCAATTCTCCTAGTATTATTTACATTTCTGAATTTTACAAAATAATGAGAATGCTTGAAGAAAAATACAAGTAGTTTGTAGTAGTTTCTTCTGTATAATAAAAATGTCATTCATAGATGAAGAACTAGCCCAGAAGATTATACCATAGGAGAGAATGGAAATTAGCATAATATACCAATTTCAGATACCTAAAATCGAGGTTACCTCTGAGCATAAAGAGAATATAGCATGCAGTGTTAAGTCTTTGACTGAGTTTGTCTGTGTGAGGCCCCCATTTCAAATGTCTATCGAGAATAATTCCCAGGAATCGAACATCATCTTGTACCATAATTTGATCATCAAAAATATCTATTGGCTTAGGATAATTCAGTCTAGATTAGTAACTTTGCAAATACAAACATTGTGTCTTGTTGATGTTTAGAACCAGATTATGACCATACAACCATTCCCTCACGATACCAAGCAAATTTACTGCCTCATTCATAGATATTAAGATATTCGGTGACTTAATCAGGTAGTTGATATCATCAGCGAACTTTCTCAGTGATATCTGTGAGTTCTCAAATTTTGGAATTTTGAACACAGATCTAGAGCAAATACGATGGGCCCCCGGCAAGAAGTTAATATAGACCAAAAAGAGTAGTGGTCCCGCAATACTCCCTTGGAGTATACCAAGTGTAATAGATCTCATGTCGGAAATAAAAGTCTGAGCATCAATCTCCACAGCAACTGTCTGGGTTCGAGAGGATAGGAAGCTTGCCCTAAGTTTCAGTTGGTTGTCTAGAATTCCACAATCTTCAAGAAGGGCCTTGGAAAGGTCAAGAAACAGACTTAATGGAATATTATCTTGCTCAAGGGAGATAGTGATTTCATTAATCAGTTCGAATATAGCGGTTTCAATATTTCTATCTTTCAAGAACCCGTGTTGATATGGTGAAAGTACTTTGAATTTGGTGAAAAATTTGACTAGCCTATTACATAAGATTTTTTCGAATACCTTAGAGAAGGAGTTCAAGATGCTGATGGGTCGATAGTTACCAAAATCATACCTGCTACCTTTTTTGAAAATTGATTTGACAATAGCCACTTTTAATTGGTCAGGAAATACTCCCTCCTTGGAGGAGCTGTTGATGATGAAACAAAGCGGCTCAACAATTAAATAGAAAGCTTGATGACTTTTATCGGTATTTCATCATATCCGTAGGAAGCCTCATTCTTAAGGGATCTGACAACTGACAGAATCTCATGAGTGACATCAAAAAAAAAAGAAAGACTGTTCAATGCAATTCCTGACATTGAAAGAAGAGGTATGTGTTAACTGAGCCGTTAATTTGGATGGAATATCAGCAAAGTAGTTGTTAAATGCATTTGAGAGAAGAGATGGATCGGTATGACTGGGTAACACTTTTTCGGTACCCCGACAATTTGTTAGGGACTTTATGACGTTCCAGGATGATTTGGAAACATTGTCAGAGTTGGAGATGAGTTCATTGTAATATTTCCTTTTTGCTTTAGAGAGAGAATTATCATATTTTCTTTTGATATTTGAGTACATGGAACAGTACTCAGGTTTGGAGAACCTGATTATGTGTAGTTTGTTCAGAAGGTCCTTGAGATGTCTTGATTCATCAGACAACTTGAATTTATAGTTTGAAGGAGATGAACGAACACTAACATTTGGGAAACAAAGTTCAAAGATTCCGGAGTAGCGACAATGAAAGGTATTCCATATTGGGATCACCTGCCGTCGAGTAGATGTCATCCCAAGTGACCAATGACAGTTCATGCAAGAAAGCTCTGATGGATCTATTATTGATGATTCTCTTCATGATCGTAGTGGCTTTGTGTTTGCTCTCACCACACAAGCTAGTCGAAAACTTCAAAGCAGAGTGGTCTGAAATATGGTACTTCACTTGTGAATGACCTACAAGTGAAGTAAATGCATTATCACAAGAGCCTGAACATGGACGATTCACATCATAATTCGAAGGTGATAAGTTGAAGCTATTTAACAGTGAGAGGAAATTTCTAATATCAGGTGAATCAGAAAGAAAATTCAGGTTAAAATCCCCCATAACAATAAAAGGTGACCTCCCCGTTGTACAACGTTGAAGGATATCCGAGAAAACTTCTAAAAATTGATCAACATTGGCCAGTGGCCAAGTGTGAGGCCTATAGATACAAACAATTTATAACTTACAAGTATCAAGGTACAATTGTGCGGCACAACATTCAATTACACCCAATATACTCAGCTGATTATAGTCTGCCCTCTCAATGGCCGTAATTCCATCTTTGCTAAATATCACTGCTCCACCATGTTTTCTCTTTGCTCGACAAAAACTGGATGCTATCCTGTAACCACTTATGTAGATGACAAACCTGGAGCTCCTCTTCACATTTCCAATGCTCGGTGACCGCCAGAATGTCAGGATTTTCTTCATGAACCATAAGCTGCAATCTGTTCATAGATGATCCGAGTGATTGAACGTTTTGTAGAATCACAACAAAGCAATCTTTTCTATTGGCCACAGTGGCTTCTGTCTTTGCTTGTTCTGAAAAAAAATTTTATTGAAAGAAAAATCTCTTAAAATGACTCCCTGTGGCCAGAAGGATTCATTGAACACTTGCTCATAGGCTGTATCATTTGGAAGCCCGATGCTGAATGCAGAGTTTTGACCAATTGTATTCAATTTCCTGACTAGAATATGCTCGGATTCGTTCACCTCATTCAGAAAAGAGGCAACTTTCTCTTCAGTTACCTCCTTGCCAGCAATGCGGCCCACATAGATCCAACGTCTCCGAAGATCTCCTTGTATTGGATTTTCATGATTGGAAACTTTGGTGCCATGGCAGATTTTTTTGACGGCGTTTTGTCTCCTTTTTTCGTCTAACTGTAGTCCATTCTCCGGATTCTGGCTTGTTTTCATTTGGAACAGATAACCGTTCTGGTGTAGTCTACTTGTTCCTCAGGGATTTTAACGACTGTTACTGTTTTGTTTTGGTTGAACATAACCTTTGATTTTGATGTTGTTCCACTTGACGACGGCTCTGTCATCTTTACTATTTTTTGTCCATATTTTCAATTCTGGTTTACTCGATTTTACAAGAGTTTCAAGATTCTAAATTTTTTCATTAAGCAAATTATTATTTTCAACCAGGATTGAGTTCTTACTTTGAGATTCCTGAAGAAGACACTTCAGATATGCTATTTCAATCTTCAGGATTTTGTCCTCGACTTTGAAAGAATCTTCATCGGCTGAATTTTTCATCCAATGCTTCGTGTTGGCACTGTGTTGCTTTCCTGTTAGCGGCTCGAATTAAACAAGATGGTTGAAATATCTCGTCACATTTTATGCATTGCACATATTCCGTCACCTTTCTTTTACAGTAACTACACTCGGTTTCAATATTATCCTCTACGTAAGGATCGACGCAGCGATTAATAACAACCTCTTCACTCGTCGACATCTCGACGTTCTACCAATAATGTAAGGTTTTAGCGGTATGCAGATAGAAATTGAATTCTGAAAAAAGTACCACCCAGAGCAAGATTCGAACCTACGACCACCTGATTACCGGTCAGGTACTCTCTCAACTGAGCTACCCAGGCAGACGTGAGGATCCATCTGCATTGTCTGGAAACCACTATCTTCAGAATTCACGTGTTAGTATTATCACTTCCGAACTGTGGCGTTCGAAAGCGATTGGAAATGTTAAAGAGGTGGAGGGGATCAACATTCGCTTTCAATGATCTTCGGGATTCAACATATCCATTTCCCCCAATTCCTGTCTGCACGCCGAAATCGATTGCCAATAGAATAACTATTTTTATATAGTGTGTTTTATTAGAATACCCTTAAAATATCGATTGATATTTTTTCACTTAGGAAATCGTACTCCTTATTTTCCTTTCAATAATATATTAATTATATTTATCCCATATTAGCAAAATAACACTAAATTGCCAAGTTACTATTCACCTTTTCAAGATTTCTCTATTTATGTTTTGCTTTTTACAGTAGTTCGTTAGTAACTATTTGCAACAACAAAAAAATTACGAGAAGTTAGTTTAATGTCTGAAATTTTAATATTATGACAGTTTTTGACGGCATGCAGACAGGAATTGGGGGAAAATAGATATGTTGAATCCCAAAGATCATTGAAAGCGAATGTTGATCCCCTCCACCTCTCTAACATTTCCAATCGCTTTCGAACGCCACATGTTACAAGTAACTTTGAAAAAATATATATTTTGGTGAAATATATATTATTATTATTATTATTAAATAGACCAGAGTCCGAAACCCCTTGGTGAAAAGTTTCAGCTCAATATTGGACCATAGTGGACGGTCTACGTCAATCACCCTGTATATTCTTTCGAATATGCGCAATACAGTTGGGAAAAATTAACGAATACTGCACGTCTATAAGATGAAAAAGTTTTAGTGTGATTGAGTATACAAAGTGTTAAACGACTATTAGAGTCGAAGACAAAAAGTTACGTCGAAATATTAAGCAATGAATAGTGCAAGATTAAGATTTCTTTATGGGATCAAAACAATGAAAAGCATGCTACCTTGATTAGGCTAAGCTGTTCCATGCTATCGCGTCTCACCCTTTGTTTAGCCCTGTGAGTCGAGTTGTTGTTTTGTGCGTCTTTTAATGAACTGTTGGAAGAACTAGAAGTGGTTGTACAGGAACTGCTAGCTGCCTCCGATGTTGTTTCATTTAGATTCAAAATCTTTTTCAGATCAGCTATATTTAGTTTTGCAGTCGCTTCACCAACAGGATCGTCAAGCTGGAAAAAAATCCTTTCGTATATAATCTGTTCAGTCCACTACAATCTATCATCGAAAACATGAGTTAGCGTAAGCATGGGCAAAGTACGGCCCGCGGGCCAGGTCCGGCCTACGTGATAGTCTAATCCGGCCCGCGTCAAGAATTTGAAAGAATCGCCAGTATTTTTGTTTTCTATAAGTTTGACCGTCCGAGGTAGGGAAAACCAACGGCACCTAATAGTTTTTTCAAATCGTTGCGTCCTGTTTATTTTCATCAAAATGTTGAATATTATCCATCGAAGACAAAAAATCATCTGGAAGCGTGTTAGGTGGAAGAAGGACTGATAAATAGAAGTCCATCAATTTGTTATTCGAATTGCATAGAGTTGTAATCGGAGCTCAAACTTCGTACTACGTGTGCATCTGGCAGCGGCTGGCATTATTTCTTGTAACTGCGCAGATAATGGACCCTGATAATATCCACATAACAAGTACAAGTCGCCAAATCTCTTTCTATGTTCTACAACATAGAACACAAATAATGCCGCATGGAGTTGCAACGAATGTCTGGGTGCTGAGCTCTAAATATGAGGGTAGTATTCAAGTGTGAATGATACATGAAAATTTATTCGATTCTGCGTAGTTAGAATCAATTAAGTAACGGTTTCCTACTGAATGAAATTTTTTGAGCTTTAAGTGGGGTATTAATTATTGCATCTAATATTAATTTTAGTTCAGCAAAGCGCGCAACTTAGCATCAGTGTAGTGTTCCAGTTCTTTCAATTCTAAACTATACTGTTTTGGATTTGCTGGGGCTTGGGAGTCTTGAGACCCTGAATGGAAAATTACCTATGCGGGCCAAAAAAATAAAAAATACACATGTTTACTAGTGATAAACTTTCTTCGATTTATACATCGAAAATGACTTACATCCTACCGTTCGGTAGGATACGAAGGACTAAGGAGTATGTGAAAAATGAGAATTTGATTGAGTTTCTAAAAGTTGTTCATAATCTGGTATAAATTGGCAGTGATGATGCTATATGCTGTTCACTAAAGGTGCCTACAGATTACTCTGACGCTTCCGCGCAAAATCCTATGTTAGATTTTTGATTCGTGCGCACTATAGCTTGAGCCCACGTCACGTCAGAGTAATCCGAAGGCACCTTTAGTGAACAGAATTTCGCATCATCACTGCCAATTTCTACCAGAGTATGAACATCTTTTAGAAGATCAATCACATTTTCATTTTTCACATACTCCTTCGTATCCTACCTAAGAATAATTAATTTTTGTATTTTTTTTTACTTTTCTAGGATGTAAGTCATGATGTATGTATATATCGAAATAAAGTTTATCACTTGTACAAATGTGAATTTTCAATTTTTTTGGCCCGCCTAGATAATTTTTCATTTCATCTAGTCCTCCCATCAAAAAGTTTGATCGGAAAGGGATTGAATGAGCAAAATTATATTATACAGGAATAAGACAAGGTGACTCTCTGAGCACAACGGTGTTCAATCTGGTTTTAGATCAGATTATCAAAGAGGTGAAAATGGTAGGCATAGGCTACAAACTCGGCAATAATAAGATCAGCTTGATTGTATATGCGGATGACATCGTAATAATGGCCGAGAACGAGGACGATCGTCAAAGACTCCTTCATCATTTCCATCTAGCGTCACAAAAATATAACATGCAAATATCGACTGCAAAAACCCAATCAATGGTGATATCTAAGGAAACACGTAGATGCAAACTATTCATCAGTGAAAAAACGATACAGCAAACTTTAACATTTAAATACCTTGGAGTAGACATCACGAGCGATAGAAATCTAACCAAGGAGGTAAAAACACAGTTAACCAAGGCCAATAGAATATCAGGAGCTCTCAAAGAAATTGTATGGAAGAACAAATTCATGTCTACTGAGGCAAAAACTCGAATCTATAAAAACTACGTCCGCCCAGTAATGACATACTCCGTCGAAACCAGAGCCGACACATCCATCACAAAGAGATTATTAAGAACATCCGAAATGTAGACCCTGAGAATGATAGCTGGCTACACACTGGTGGATAGGAAAAGTAATAGTTTGATTCGAGAGATCTGTGACACACCGGACGTGGTTAGGTGGACAAGACAACGACGGAGAGAATGAAACGCACACGTATCACGTATGGAAGATAACATACTTCCGAAAATAGCAAGGGACAATAAACCCAATAGAATTAGACCTCTCGGTAGACCACCAAAGAGATAGTCAGACAGCTGGACCTCCATATCTAAGGAAGTCCCAGAATGAGGAATTAGAGTGTTTAAACAGGTTTACTTAACCTACTGAAAGGAGAAGAAGAAATTTAACAGTTCTTAATAATTATTCATTAATAAGACGAAATTCATATTAATTCGAATATATTAACAAAAACTAATGATATTCAGAAGCATAACACCAGCCGAAATAAATATACGCAAATATTACGATCTGAATTGAAATTGAGATTATCACCTTTATTGAGGGAGTCGCGCCTGAGATTTTAAGAACGTCATCTTTGCTCTAGGGCTAATAGAAAGGGAATTCAATATTGCCTTGTTGGCTGCGGGTTGACGCTAGAGTACTTCTATACCGTGTAGAAATTGCCAGCATTCCATATAGTCGGGATATTCCCAACAGCCATAAAAATCCCATAAAATTCAACGACGTTGCATGTTGCACCAGTGAGTACGTCCCGTTCTTCGGGACGAAAGTTGCGAAGCACAGTTTTACTTTTCTTTTGAGGGTGGCGAAGACCGACAAGTCTCGGATCGCTTCGAAGTCCGCGACGAAAGAGGAAGGTGTTGCTGCTCGCCAGTGAGTACGCGCCTTAAGGAGAAGTAGTACATACGATTCGGGATCAAGACGATCGACATTGGTTGCTTTGCAAATGCTACCCCAAATACGAAAATGTGTCACATCTACTACCATCTACTACATCTCTGAATCCGCCGACGATTTAGACACTTTTACTGAAAATTTTTTTAACAAAATCATGTTGAAAATTGGAAGAGAGATGAAGAAAAAACTTCAAGGAATGTTCAGTAAACTGAAATAATGGAACATACAACTAGGAAAAATTCCCTTAAAATAGTCTCCTAGAACATAAACGGGGTCAGAACTCGAAAACCCGAGATAAAAGAAATAATATCAGAGAGAAAACCTGATATTATAGCCTTACAGGAAACAAGAATACAACCAAATACGCGATTGAACATCATGAATTATGAGATATATAGATGTGACAGAATCGCAAACACTGGAGGGGTGTTGCCTTACTGGTTAGACGAGATCTGAAACACTATTTTAAAGGAAGATCTGACGAGTCACAAATAGAAACAGTGACGATTGTTGCTGAAATAAATCGACAAAGAGTCGAAGTCACATCGGCATATAAAAGACCCCCAAATAACCTATTGGAAGAAGAAATCAACAACTTACTAGATGGAACAAACCCGAAAATCTGCATCGGAGATTTTAATTGCAAATCTCCAGAATGGAACAGCAGGATGGAAAACAGAAATGTCAGAAAACTGAAAGATCTCGCTGAAAAACATGAAGCTATCGTTATTGGACCTGAAGAACCAACGTACCTAGCATTCGGAAATGGATTACCAGATATAATTGATATCGCAATTATGAAAAATATCACTAGAGAATTCTCGATAGAGACCTTGTGGGACGGAACCTCTAACCATAACCCCATCGAATTAACAATAGGAGAAGGGCCAAGAAGAGAATTAATGCAAACAAGAGAATACACCGATTGGATTAAATATAGCCATCTGATACAATCGGAGGTAACAGAAATACCAACAATAAACACACCGGAAGACCTAGAAAGTGCAGTTGATAAACTAGAAAAGAATATACTAGATGCATACAAAAAAAGCACGAAGAAAATAAGGAGACCAGCATCGATACATCCACACGGTGATACACTTAGAGAAATCAAAGATCTCATCAGGGAAAATCGGAGACTAAGAAAAACATACAGGCTCAACAAAACAGATATAAATAAGAGAAATCTAAACCGACACAGCCAAGTTCTAAAAAATGCCCTGAAGGACATGAGAACAAATAGATGGAACAAAAGAGTTCAAGAACTAGATACTATCGATCATTCTGCATGGAAAATGCAAAAATGTCTGAGAAGAGAAAAGCCTAAAATACCACCTCTCCACGGAGAAAGAGGAATGGCATATACGAATATCGATAAAGCAGAAGCACTGGCGGACTCGATCGAAAGAGAATCGAGAATAAATTACAGACCTGACGACGATAATGACGATCTGGAAGAACTAGTAGAGAACAACGAAGAAGAAATGGACGAACCACCAGTAGACGACAAAATAGAAAAACCAACTTCTCCATTTGGAATAAAAGAGATAATCAGAAGCTTGAAAAATAGAAAAGCTCCCGGAAGTGATAAAATAACGAATGCTATGTTGAAGAAATTACCTATTATAGAAAAGGTATAGCTGCTCTCACAAATATTGCAAACGGTATAATGAGGACTGAACACTATCCGGAAAAGTGGAAAACTGCAGAAGTCATAGTGTTCAACAAACCAGGCAAAGATAAAAAATTCCCCCAAAACTACAGGCCGATAAGTTTATTGTCCGCCCTAGGAAAAGTAGTAGAAAGGGTAATCGCTAGGAGGCTTACAGAAGAAACTGAAAATCTGAATCTCATTCCAGTAGAGCAATTCGGATTCAGAAGGGATCACTCAACTGAACAGCAATTACTGAGACTCACGGAATACATAACAGAAGGATTCCAAAATAAACAAGCAACAGGTCTTGTACCACTAGATGTCGCCAGAGCATACAGAGTATGGCATGAAGGATTGATTCACAAAATGAGATATGCTGGATATTCAATGAAACTGTGCAAGTTGATTAGGAATTATTTGAGGAACAGAAGATTCTACGTGAAAGTAGAAGGAGGTCCAGATATATGGATGCAGGGGTGCCTCAAGGGTCAGTACTTGGGCCGTTACTGTATAACATATATATTCACGATATACCAAAATCTCCAAGGACTATGCTGACACTATATGCCGACGACACAGGAATCGCATCGCAAGCCAGAAATCATAGAAGGAATATTACAAGAAGCTATAGATGAAATAAATGACTGGTGGATTAAATGGAAAATAAAGCTCAACGGACAAAAGAGCTAAGCGATATTACTGTAGAAGAGGAGACTAAGAACTACAACAAATCTAGAGGTAGATGGAGAAGAAATCGAATGGAAAAACGAAGCGAAATATTTAGGTATCACCCTAGACAAAGGTCTAACTTGGAGAAGCCATATCAAACAAGCCGTTGACAAAACCAAGGCAGCGATGAATATGCTCTACCCGCTGATAGGTAGAAAGAGCCACATGTCAAATGAGACAAAATTGAGGATAATCAAAGCCGTTGCTAGACCGCAACTGACTTATGGATCAGGTGCTTGGGGATTCGCGGCAAAGAGCCATATACAAAGAATTCAGGCAACAGAAAACAAGCTACTACGATGTGCCATAGATTCGCCTTGGTTTGTCAGCAACAAACAGATATATCGAGATTTGATGTGGGAAACCATCACCGAATTTATGAAGAGGAAAGCTGAAAAGTTATTCGAAACAGCGAAGGAACATCCAAACGAAGAACTCAGGAGACTAGTGGACTACGATCTGGAGGAAGACAGAAGAAGAATGAGAATTTACAAAAGGAGACCGCGAGATCAATTGAGGAGAGATTAAAATGAGTACGGAAACTTATTAAAACTATACTAAGAAGAGATATCCGAAATGGACGAACATGAAAACCCTAGCACGACAATGTGCAAGACGAAATTAACCGATTAAGGGATAAATGGTTTATAGGCAAATGCCCGGAACCAATAAAAAGCAGGTTAGGTTTAGTGGGTCGCGAACTCGGAAGAGTGAGTAACCCCACAGTGTTCCCTAGAAATGGGTTCCTCTGGGCGAGAGATAGAGCCCCATGTTTTCACGGTCGCAGATTCTCCCTGCTATAAAAAAAAAACATCTACTACCGAATGACACCCACATAAGTTCAGCGAACATGTACCGTTCCTAAAATAATTAGAATTTTATGAAAATACCTAAAATTGGGGACTTTCGAACTATACTTTCAATCACAGGGCCAATCAAGTCAAAAATTGGACTTAACAGAAAATCAATTAATGCAGGAAATATTTCATCATATTCATACCATAAGATATTGTAACAATAATTTAGAAGGTTAATTTGGATTAGATAGTTTTCAAAATACTGTCGTTTAGCCTTGCACCAAATAAACGATTGAAAGAATAAGCAACTAAGCAAGGTCGACGCCATGAATCACATTGTCAACAATTGTTTAATATTTTCAATTATCGAGCTATATAAACCATGACACATTTCTGTATCAGTATTCAGTATCAATAAACGGTTATCATTGGAATCTCCACCTTTTCCCTTTCATACAAGCAACACCTTTCTCCATCCCATACCGAAGGATCATCACCTGATCCTACGTATAGTGTTTTTTGCTCATATTAATATTAATATTGTTAATGTTTTTCAGCAAGTTCTTAAAACTGTTTGCAAAAAAAAGTTATGATTTTTTTAAAACTTCGAGGGGGTTTATTCTGAGTAATAAAAATTATGTAGAAAAAAAAATGTTTTAATTTGCATTCACTGAGGTTTTCGCTCAACTACTCAAAATAATTTTAATTAGGGGTGATAATACAATAATCTAGGATCAATATGAGCTAAAATCACTATCCTCAATCACAAACTGGCCCTGTGGTTGAAAGAAATAGTTTTTTAGGTATTTTCATAAAATTCTAATTATTTTGGAAACGGTACATGTGAATGGGGTGTGAATGGGCAACTTCACTTCGAATGAATCTTCGAAACAGAATGAGATTTTAACCAGGATTTTTTAAAGTAGGTTATATTTGTGCAATATCGGCCAAACAGAGCTATAAGTAGACAGTTGACCAAATTCTAATAGTTTCTGAAGAGAAGTTTCTCAAACCTCCAAATTTCGTCCTAGTTAGTGACATTTTATGGTGCCAAAATGCTCAGGAGCGATTTCAACGTTAGTAAGTTTACCAAGGATAAGTGAAAGAACTACACCATTTTTGAATTTTTCTTATGAAATATTCAAAAACAGGCGAATTCCTCTTGTCATTAACACAAGCATAATTTCTATTAGAATCAAATTTAATTGGATGTCGGTGGTTAAGTGTTGAAGCAAACTGATATGACATTACATTTTTTGTTGGTGATTTACAAATCTATATTATGGACATAGTTTGAAAATGGTCTTAGCTAGGACTGCCATGAATATTGGAACATCGACCTGCACAAATGGCACAGAAATATCACACAAAATAATATTAAAGCTCATCTGATAGGTTTTATAATTAATTCAACAATCATCCGGAGTTTTGAGGTTGGTACACGGTTATTGACTTTTTTTTTTACTAGTTAGTTGAATTATACAGCATCCTCCGATAAAATCAAACACATTTATTCACAGATAAAAATCGAAATTTTTTATTTCTGGTATAAATTTGGAAGTCCGTGTGTATGTTTGTGTCTCTACGTGACTCCAGAACTACATGCCCGATTCTGATAGGAATTTCACTATATTGTAGAGAATTTATTCAAGAAGATACCTTTAAAGAGACAAGAACTAGAGCTGAGAGTCAACTTCAGTTGATACACACTGACATAATGGGACCCATCAAACCGACATCTCACCCAGGACAGAAAAGATTTATCAATGTGTACATAGATGACTATTCGAGACTGGCTAAAGCATATACATTAAAAACAAAAGATGAATCGGCTGAAACATTAGAGAAATTTCTTATCTCAACAAGAAATTTGTTGGGGAAAAACGAGAAGGTGTTTTTCATCAGGTCAGATCAAGGCACTGAATTCACTGGAGGGAAATTCTTGGAGGTACTGAAAAGAGAAAACATAGAGAACGAGTTTGCAGCTCCATATTCGCCTGAATACAATGGTGTAGCGGAGAGGTTTAACTCCACAATCCAAAAAAAGGTTCGAGCTTACATGTTCGATTCTGTATTACCCAAGAGTATGTGGGAGTTTGCTGTTGATGCATCCATACATGCCTATAACAGAACGCCACATAAGTCCATTGGATATCAAACACCATAAATGAAAATAATGTGAAATAAAGTTCACACCAAATGCAAAATGCTACTATGAGCAAATTAAGAGATTTGGATGTATTGCATACATCAAGATTCCACAACCGAGCTTGAAATTTGGAGAACGTGCCCTGAAAGCTGTCCTAGTGGGTTACACAGCTACAGGATACTTGATGTGGCATCCAAGGTCAGGAAAGTGTTTCGAATCTCGAAATGTAAAATTCAACGAAAAACTTGTTTATAAAGATGTCTTCAAAAAGAAACAACTTGAAGGAACTAGAGGAAAACTAGAGACCAAGGAATCCATAGACTGGGATTGGATGAAAGACTAGATAGACCATCGTAGAAGAAAAAGAGATAGGCTGAACCTAGGAAACGAGGCAGACCTAGGAAAGAAATGAGAATGAATAAAACTAAAGTATGTGATTCAGGGATGTTCACAAAACCTCATACAAGAAGCCAAAACAAAAGAACCGCTGATTAAAAAGCAAATATCTTGCAATGTCGAGAGAAACCCTTAGAAGACATAAGCTATGCAAGGTTTCTCAATTATATCGAGAACACTTCTATCGATAAATATGAGAAAACTGATAGAGAAGAGGAAATGAGACATTGTCTTATTGCTTCCTTGAATAGAGAGCCAATAAATTTCGATGATGCTGTTAATTCTAGAGAAGGTCACATATGGAAAGGAGCCATAAAAGAGGAAATTGACTCGATGATAGAAAATAACGTCTGGATATTAGTAGATAGAGAGGAATTACAAATATCAGGAAAATGGGCCAATATCATCGACTCTAAATGGGTGTTAAAGAAGAAATTAGAGGCAAATGGTGTTACACGTTACAAGGCGAGATTAGCCATCAGAGGCTTCAAGGACAAAAACACTTATGACCTCAAAGAGACATATGCACCTGTGTCTGGACTTCCTGTAATTAGAGCTACACTTGCAATAATCAACAAGTATGATTAACATGCTTGCCAATTGGATGTCAAAACAGCTTTCTTGAATGGAACCATAGAGGATGATATACTAGATAACTATACCATAAATATATTGGAGAGATTTAATATGGATGCCCAAAACACTCCTATGGTAACAAGACAGGTTGAGAATAGGATTAAGAGGAATCGACTGGAGAATTTAGACGAAGGAAGAGATGAAAATGAAAAGAAAAGAGTTCCTTATAGAGAAGCAATCGGTAGCTTGATGTATCTCTCAAATGGAACACGGCCAGACATTACGTTTGCTGTTAACTATTGGGCGAGAAAGCGAATAGAGCCCACCGAATCTGATTGGAGAGATGTGAAGAGAATCTTCAGGTATTTGAAAGGAACTTTGAGCTCTGGTCTCAAGTTCACTTCTCAAACGAAGACTTAGAGGCATTCACAGATGCGAGTTTCAGGAATCATGGGGACTCTGCTTTAACTGGGGGTTATGTCATTAGGCTTTTTGGAGATGTGATAGCTTAGAGAAGTCACAAGCAGACCTATGTCACACTGTCCACTTGTCAAGGCGAATACCTGGCCATGAGCGATGCTTGCCAGGAATTGATATCCCTTGATGAGGCACTCAGATTTGTGATAGGAAAAACTCTATTTTCTGTGACAATCTGGTGTGACAACAAATCCGCTGGAGACTGCACAAAGAAGGATGGTAGTCATAAATTAAAGGTATTTGATGACCAATTAGATAGAATAAACGATGATTTGCTACAGAGAAAGAGGACTGGACTTAGGCGATATATGGCTGAAACACACGGTGATTTCATAAAACAGTGTGTTGAAGAGAAGAAAGTCACAGTGAGATGGATCCCAACTGAAGAGAATGTAGCCGATATAATGACGAAACCTTTACCATCAGATTCTCATATGAAACTAACCAAAAAAAATCATGTTTTGATAGTTAGAATGTTTCGATAGTTAAAATGCGAAATAATTGAATTTTATTTTTAGATTGAATTTTGAAAAGAGAATGCTGGTTGCAGTCCGATGAAGGGAGGGAGTGTTAGAGTATTACTTCATTCGGACACATATTAGAGCGGCAACCAACATTACACCACCAGAAGCTCCCTTAGAGTAACTCTAGATCCTTGAGAAGAAAAAGAAGTAGGAGTATCGACTGTCTATGGATCGAGTTGATGTACCGATGGCTAACCTAGCAATCGCCCCTTTTTTTTTATCGTGAGTCCTAGTCTGAGAGCAGTTTTAGAGGCTTAGAAGTTAGAAGTTTTAGACGTTGAATAAAAGCTATTAGAAGTTATTTAAACTGTGTTTCTCTGCTTAGACAAATTGATGAAGAAAACCCCTATAAATCCAATAAGACCTACTATATGTGAATCTATGCACTTACCGACGCTTATTTGAATTTTGTACAGCCGTTTTATATTCTTAATTTAATCGTACAAATTGGAAACATAATTGTGTCAATTTTGAACGCTGATTAATATGCTGCAAATTTGAATATTTCTTATTTTCAGATACTTTTCTAGGTTATATTAATATATTCAAGTTCTGTGATTGTAAGTACAGAAATTTTTTGAGTTTTTTTGTGACCAGATATTAAGCTGCTTCTGGATTTTCAAGACCTACTGGGATGTCAATCATTCTTGAATGGACTATATTTAATCATATATTTGTAAATAATCATAAATTGTAATTGTTCTTGAATTCATCATGGAAATCGAAAGTGATGAAGAAATGTTGTGTACTTCAACGGAAATAAGAGATGTTGCAAAAATTACAACATTGAATCTATTGCCGAAAAATCAAGATTTTTCTACCTAAAAGTGTTTAACATAATCCAATCATTTTCTGAGGCAGTTTTATTGGCATATTTCTCGAAATTATCATCTTACTATAAACCATCAACATTATGGTCCCATTATTCAAAGATGTTTCAAAGATGGCGTCAAAGTTGTTTCAAAGATGGCGTCGGATGATGACAATATTTCAGAAGTCGAGAGCCAAAAAAGTGATATTTGTGAGAAAGATGAAGCGAAGAAGTACAAATGTTGTGCCAAACAGCCATGCAAAGTGTGCTTTTGTGAACAATGTGAGGAAATACTTCATATAAGCTGTGCGAAACGCAAAAATGTGAAATTCCTAAGTCGAACACGAGTCATTTGCTGTGAGTCGAAAGCTGGAGATAAAAGAGGTGAGGCTGAACTGGTGAATAACAATGAGAGGCTGAAACAGGAAGTGGAATATCTAAAGAGAATAATCAACGAGATTACTGACAAAAATCAAATACTGAAGGAAAATAATATGCTTTTAGCTGAAAAAGTACATAACCTTGAAATGCAGAATAACAAAGGAAAAATCCCTAATACAGAAATCCACACAAGAAGAACACCCGTCAAAAGGCGAAAATACCAACAATTGATATTTCTGCAAGCTCAGAACAGAAACCGTCAACATCGCGTACCGAAAACAATGAACGGCTGAACTACTCAGTAGTCACACGAATGACGAAAAACAAAGGTGTCAACGGATCGCAATCAGATGTCACCGTTGTCGAGAATGAAATTGAAAACAACAAGAATAAACAAAGGTTATCAACTACGTCCAATATTCCTTCCGAATCGAATACACCCACAAACGGAAACAATCAGATTACATCAACGAGAAATGAAAATGATGGGTTTATCTATCCACGAAATGGAAGTAGGAAATTCAAGAAGAGATTGGGCCAAGGAGGATCATCTCAGGAAAATGATAATTTTACAGGAGAGGAGAGAAAAGTATGGATATACATAAACAGAGTAAAAAAAGAAGCCAAAGAGGAAGATGTCGTGGCATATATAAAAGCAAAAGCAAGTTTTGAAAGTGAAAACATAAATGTAAAGGAAATCCCATCAAACTACAACCAACTGAAGAGATTTTTAGTCATAGGACCCCTACATAGAAAGAAAGAACTATATGAACCAGAATTTTGGCCACAAAATGTAGGTATCAAAAGATTTGATTTCGGAAAACACAAAAATTTCCTAGCCGCAATAAATTTTTAGAAACGAATATAAATGGCAAATCAACAGTATATCCCTCAAATGTGCTAGCAGAAGGAAACAGAGGAACTGAAACGAATAAGAAATCCACCAACAGAAATAACCCTAATAAAAAGGATAAAATTTTCTTTGGTATTCTACACCAAAATGTTTGCTCAATAGGAAATTCCAGAGATCACCTAGAGGAATTAATGAGGGAAAATGAAGAGGTTAAAATACTTTGCATTTCAGAGCATTGGAAGACGAAGGAACAACTACAGTGGTATACAATAGAGGGTTTTAAACTCATCACACACTTCTGTAGGAAAGAAAAAGAACATGGAGGAGTGGCAATATATATAAGAAATGATCTACAAGCAAAGGAGAGGAAGGACATCAAGAAACATACCAAAAAATTTAAATTTGAATGTACAGCAGTAGAATTCTATATAGAGAAGAGGAAGCAAGTATGTATTGTAGTATACAATGATGGAAATATTAACACCATGATCGAATCGATAGAACCGATATTACACAAACTATATAATGAAAATACAAAAGTCACAATAGTAGGAGATTTTAATATAGAAATGAATCAGGAGTCAAATAAGAGAAATCAATTCCTTGACTTATTAGGTACGTTCAACATAAAGCAAACAATACATCAGCCAACACGAATAACTAAGAACTCAAAATCATGTATTGATGGTATCTTCACAAATACTGAAATACCATATAATGTAAGCGTCATTGAGACGCATATATCGGATCATACCGCTCAAAAAATAGTTTTAGCCATTGATCCAACACAAGAGGAATACAGATACAGACGCAACTTCTCACAAGTAAATATTGAACATTTCAGGAATGCTTTAAGCAAGCATAAATGGTCAGCTTTGTATGAAATTGAAAAGACAGAGATAAACAAACAATTTGAATATTTTCATCAAGTATATTTAGAGTTTTTCAATAAAATGTTCCCATTAAAGAAAATGCAAGTAAACAGGAAACCCCGAACGGGAAATATAAACCCAGAGATCAAAAAAATACGAGAAAAACTTGATAAGCTTTTGGTTTTGAGTACATATGATAGCACATTCAAAGAAATATACAAAAAAACAAAGATTCAATATGATAACCTCTTGAAGAAACAAAGAAGAGAAAAAATTGAAAATCAAATCGTAAATTCAGAAAATAAGAATAAGACCCTATGGTCGATAGTGAACTCTTTGAACAATTCCAAAAAGACTACACAAATACATATAACGGAAGACCCAATGAAAACTGCAAATGATATGAATACATTTTTTACAAATACTGCGCGAACATTAACATCAAATTTATCAAAGAAGAATATGAAGTACAACACTATGGAGGAAAATAAAAGTATGTTGCTAAAACCACTCACAAAAGAAGAAATCAGGGAAATCATAAAAACATTGAAGAAGAAACACTCTAGTGGTTACGATGAAATATCAAATAATATAATCAAACAGACAGTAGAGGAAATAATTGATCCTATACAGTATATCATAAATAACTCATTGAAATATGGAGTTTTTCCTGAGAGTATGAAAATAGCAGTGATTAAACCAAAACACAAGCAGGGGGATGTGAATGAGTATGGGAATTACAGACCCATTAGCATATTACCAAGTTTTTCAAAGATTCTAGAGAAGGCATACTGCAAACAAGTAATGGAATATTTGACAGAGAACGCGATTTTCAAGGGCAGTCAGCATGGATTTCTGAAAGGGAAGTCGATTCAAACGGCCATATATCAATTTATTACAAAAATAGTGGAGGCATTTGAAGGTAAAAAACTGGCAATGGGTATCTTCTTAGATCTAACAAAGGCTTATGATTGTCTGGATGTACAAAAATTGATGGAAAAACTGGAGAAATATGGGATACGCGGACCAGCATTGGAATGGGCAAAATCATATTTTGAATCAAGGAAACAAATGGTAGAGATAGAAATACAGGGAAAAATATATAAGTCCGATTTTCAGGAATTAATTCTTGGTATACCACAGGGAAGCACTGCTGGACCGCTCTTTTTCATCATCTACATAAATGATTTCGATGAGTGTCTTGGAGCGGGGGTAAACTATGTAGACGACACAAATCTACTAGCAATCCAAAAGCTTTTCACAGAACTTCAACAGCTCAGTTCAACATTATTGGAAAACAGCGAGAAATGGTTCAATGCAAATAACCTCATCCTCAACAAGGAAAAAACTAGGCTGGTTCTCTTTACACCTTCCAACTCGAATAACGAGAATAGGGACAATTTGACTTTAAACCACGACAACTACAAGTTAAGCAACTCCACCAAATTTTTGGGAATTCACATTGATAGGAACCTGAATTGGAGTGAACCTGTTAAGCATATGTGTGGGAAAATTAAATCAACAGTGTATGGTTTCAGAGAGATAGCAAAGTATATTGGCAAAAAGAGTTTAAAGCTAGTATACTACGCAACAATTGAGTCTAAGTTAAGATACGGAATAATCTTCTATGGTGCATCGAACATGGAGGATTTATTTATTCTACAAAAAAAAGTGATAAGAATAATGAGTGGTCTTGGATACAATCAAACTTGCAGGGGAGCTTTCAAGAGTAACGGTCTACTTACCATATATGCACTTTATATACAAGAGTGTTTGCTATTCATGAGAAGAAACAGCCAATTTTTTCAAAAATTCGGAAATAAGAAACCTATTCATGCAACTAGAAGTCTTGACTACATATACCCCAAATTTACTTTAACAACTAGTCAAAAACAAGCAGAATATAGGTGCCTGAAATTATACAATTCTCTACCAGACAGCATCAAAAAGATAGAAAACCTAAAATGTTTTAAACGCAGTCTATATAGGTTTCTATTGAATTTGGAACCATATAGTTTATTGGATTATGTCAGATGAAGAATGACGGAATCATTGACACTATTTCACCTCATATTATGTTGTACATATTGATTTGACTTGAAATAAAGACATATTATTATTATTATTATTATTATTATTCCATGCTGAAGACTACTCTCAACATAAATGAAGGCATAGATATCGAAAATTATAAAAAATTGCGTTCACTTTGGAAAAGGAAATCAGAAGGTTTTCGGCCGAAAAGAGCTAGAGTGTTTTCTTGCCAAGAAATCAAAAAAATTATTTCTGAAGCATGTGAAGAAAAGTATCTTGCAATGAAGGAAAAAACTGGCCCTATTGAAGGAGTCGTTCAATTTTTATTCATGAAATATCATTTTTTTTATTAGGTTACAATGATAATGGGTGTTATGGGTGCATGCCGAGCAAATGAATTGTATAACATGAAAATACAGGACCTAAAAGACATTGGATCAACTTCCTTGGTAAACGTCCCCAATACCAAAACAAAAATCAGTAGAGAATTCACTATAAATGATGATTTTCACCCAATTTGTAAAAAATAGACCTGCGTCCAGCACATCACAAAGGATTGGTATGAACAAATTCACGAAAATGGGAAAGCAAATAGCTGAGTTTTTGAAGCTGCCAAGGCTGAGTTCGGCTTGAAGTTCTACAGATCGAACGGAGAGAGCTCGGGGAACGTGACGTCATTTTCAAGCCCGAACGTACTGGGTTCTCTGTCGACATCACCTAGGAGTTTCACATCGTTGTCAAGACGAGGTGACATTTTTTTGCCGAGTCCTATTTTGGCACTCCGAAAATAATTTTATACAAATATTGTTGAAAACCAACGACGTAGATTTAAATATGCATTCGATAAGTGCAATTTGTAAAAACAATTAGTGATCATTCCGAAACATGGTGTTTTTTTAGAACACGACATATGTAAGAATGGGTTTGAAAATTGTTTTGGGTGCTGGTGCTTTCAAGATTCCCGCAGTTCCTCGGAGATCAAGAAAACAACGACCAACGTTTCACAGAAATTTGGTACTGGCCTCATTGTGCTGAGCTCAGTTTGCCGTCACCATTGACTAGAGGGGCTGCTAGCTTGTGTGATTTAATTTTGTACCAAAAAATAAATAGTAATAACCTAGTCATTTATTTATATGGTATTATTTGTACTATTTGATTTTTGTTTGTTTAAAAGTTTATCTGATATTTGAAAGTACAAAATGAATTTGAACCATGCTACTATAAGATTTGGTGTTGAACTCTTTTTGGATTATGAGGAAGAGGAAAGTAAAGGCATCTGAAATGGAACCAACTTTTGTCTTCAATATCAGATTGAATTCTACATTGCTTTAATGATTCTGCAGAAAAATTTTCTAAAATCTGAAAAACATCTTCATATTCAGTTGCACGGCGACAGGGGCAGTTTTTCAAAGAGGTAATCGTTGGTTTTTGACACTGACGGTAGTTACAACTTCACACTTGACAGATCCCCATCGTTCTCTATCAGCAAACTGGGGGAAGTGCGAGCGTGATCGGAGAACATGCTCCGTCTCGTCCCGAACAGAAAAGGGAATGCTCAGAGATCGAAATCGAACGCGATTGAAGTACACTTGACGTGCTCAGAGTCGAAAAGTCGCTAAGCGGAACACAACCCAAATTGCAATTCTGGACATAGCTTCCGCAGATCTTCGGCAACCATACTCGTCGATGCTGGTGGAGACATAACAACACTGGAACGACACGGGGGCTAGAAATCCACGATGGTTGCCGAAGGATACATAGAAGATTCAATGACGAACAAATTAGACACAGCTCAGAAAATATCAACCTCGATAAAAGAAGCAACAACTGAATTCAAAATTGTAAATCTAAATCAAACCAAAACATTGATTTACCTATTAATTCAATGCCTTCCTTTATTTTCAATAATTGTTCTGTTAATATTAATATAAATAAATAAATGCAAAATTATTTAATTAATTTGTGTCAGAGTGAAAGAAAGGAATGGAATTGATGTCAAGTGAAATACCTAGTTGACGTTTACTTGAGTATGCAGTTTTCAGTGAACACAGAAAATGTTATGTCAACGCTTTTGATAACTATTTTTATTGTTGAAAATGCAGATTATTACTGATTTTCCCGAGGAAGTCGTGGACAAAGTATAGTATTCTACTCGCACAAAATTACAATTTTTCACTCGGGTGAATAGCAGTCATTTTGTGCTTGTTGAATAATATACTATTATGTACGTATCATTCTAATATCATGAAAATGGGTATTGGATAATATGTGAGAGATTCATTTGACGTAACTTTGAATAATATTCGACTCTTTCTTACTTTCTGAATTACAAATTACGGTTTCTGAAATACAAATGATTGATTCTGAATTACAAATGATTGATTCTAGATTACAATTGATGGTTTCTGAAATCAAATTGACTAATCTGAATTACATTTGATGTTTTCGGAAATAAAAGTGACTGAATTTCAAATGACCATTTCTGAAATTAAATTGACTTATCTGAAATACAATTGACGGGTTCTGAAATAAACTTGACTTATCTGAATTTATATTGATCATTTCTGAATTACAACTGGACTACAACTAGACCTACCCCCAATTATGTTTCAATTGTATGAAATTTCATATACTTCAGAAAATGTTAGAGTGATTTTTCTTGAAAAAACAATTTGCTACAAGTTATAAGCTAAGAACTGGAACAAGTCCGAAAATTTTAAGGTGTTTTGGCGGCAGAAAATTTTCCCAGGGGATTTCGAAGTTGCAAAATTGGTATAATACTACTCAAACATGTCCTAACAATATACCAAAAATTCAGCTTCCTGCTATTTTTTCGGACCTACGGCTCTTTTTGTGTCTACGGCGCCGGCGCCCGATCTATTACTAAATCGGGGAAATTGAGCTTTTTTTTCCAAATAGGTTTCAGGAAGCTTTCGGTAATTGAAGTTTATTTTTAGAACTATCTTGATATTTGTGCCCTCCAAGTTCACAATCAAAGAATTGCTCTCGCGGGATAAGATGAGGAAAACACCCAAAAACCTCTTTGATTATATTTGGCGACGTTTCACAGATTTCGATCCGCTTCATCTATAAGGGCTTTGATATTTGAACCATGCTGTTCGTAAGACTCTAATTTTATAAAGGCCTGAAGAAACATTTTTTTTGGGTATTTTCCGGTCCTTATAACGCAAGAACAATTCTTTAGTTTATTTTCAGTTTTCTTCGAGGTCTATGTTGCTTGCTCACGTGTAAACAAACTGCATATTATGACACCAAAGGGAAAGACGCATAATTATAGCATTTAAGTATGAAATATTACGAGGGCGAAGTCGCTGGTTTAAGCTAGTAAAATATAAACAACTAAAGTAATATCAACAAGTAGGTACCCAATTTTTCTTAGGTTTGATTCTTAGTGCCTAATTCCTTTGGCCATTCATATATTTGAGAAGTTCCGACTTTCACAAGTAATTTTTTCCTTTTCTTACATAATTATGAAAATAAGGTGATTTTTCCCATGTTTCGAGGTCCCCGATTTATTCACAAAACGATTATTTGGAAAAAAGGCCAACTAGTTTCAACGTCTTCATCAGGGCTCTAAAATAGAACTGCCTACCTCATATTCCCTGAACCAGGATCGAAATTAAAAGAATGAAGACTTTTCACATGCTCCGCTAATGCCGTACTATTTACTTGTTTGTTCTTTAAAGGATTGCGGATGTTGAGGGAGTCTTTTTTGTGTTCAGAAATTCGGTATTTGGGGTAGCGATAAAGATATTTTATATTTTATATATGATGTTACTGAGTATTTCTGTGAGAGTTTTTTTATAGTTTTATCAGATTTGAATTCAATATTTATATTAATATATTCACCAAACTAAATAGTTTGGTGAATATATTTTTCTGAAACTTTTTAGGGTTTTCACTTCCCTCTGGAACCAAATCAATTAAAAAATTGAAATAAACGATTTCCTTCTGATTAAATCCTTGCACTAATTTGTTCCAGAGATCGGGAGTGAAAACCGTAAAAAGTTTCAGGAAATACAGAATCCCCCAGATTGAATTTCAATCGATATCTGAATATATTTTCGATTTTCTCGCTTAGATTTCAAGATGAGTTACTGAGAAATAACTTTTGGTTTTCTTTTTCTTCTTGTGGTCTGTGGTGCTCAGGTTCTCTTTTGTTTCGAATTGTATTAATTTGGTGGGATATTTTTTTCTTGAAATTCATTATTAGAAAGTTTGAGAGCTCCATGTCTCAAATCGTTAATTATGTTATTTTTCTGTGCCATATGGTGTTTTGAGTTGAAATTGAGTATTCTTCCGGAAAATGGTGATTTTTGGTACCAATATTTTACTTGATATTTCATCTGATCAACAAGGTATTTAGAAAGGATAAAAATTATTGTCTGATTCTAACTCAATAGTGAATTTCAATAAAAAAGTAATGAGTTTTATTTATATTCTGTTATGTTGCCAGTGATATTATCTAACATTTTAGTACAAAATATTTTATTTTATCTACTATCTACCAGTTCTTTGATGATTGTCCGAAAGACCAAAAGTTGGTTTTCAATAGTAGGACAAATTGTCCCTGAGCGACAGTGCAGCATAAAACTTTTACGGCCGGTTTCATAATCAAACCTAAAGTCACTTCAATTTTAAAGCTTCCTTTAACCCTAATAAAAATGACAGTAAAGGAAGCTTTAAGCTTAAAGTGACTTTAAATTTGATTATGAAACTGGACGTAAATCACAAAAAAAAATACTTGTGGAATTGATATGCATAGACTGAATAATTCGTAAGGATAAGTATAATCGATGAAATGTACCGAGTTTTTATATTTGCATTAAGAGGCTTATTAATTTCTTGCGTTTTAATTTTGTCTCTTCAATTATCTACGCCATGTAGGTCCACCGGACAACCATAAATTAGTAATGAAATCTAAATATCAATGGCGTACTTGAAAACAAGCTGAAATTTTCGACAATCAGTTAGACTTAGTCGCCATTTTGATTATACAAATCTCGCGGCTTCAATGGGTAGAGCACTGTTGCAGAGTTTGGGTGGTTTTATGGTCTGTCCATGGGACAACCGGCACAAATACGTGAGTACTTAACATATTACAATAAATTACAAAGTACCATATACTATTTTATATATATTTCACCGTTAGTGTTAAATAAACCCCAAAAAATATTTATTATACGGCTTAAAGTTTTATATAAGTCCTTTGGACAACCGAAGTGGTTATCCCTAGGAAATTTTTGTTGTCAATACAAAAGATAAGATTTTTACTTGGGAAATTTGAACATTCTAATGCTTGACACCCTAATTCCAACTTTTGACATCCTACCTTAAAACTTTCGCTTTGAAATTAGTATTTTGTAAGGTGGATTATTATTGAGTTGGTAACTTTTTTACTGAATTTGGTTCATTTAGTATCTTCTTTAAGATTGTTGTTATGGGATTAAGTTGTCCCATAATTGTTTCAACAATAAGTGATGTAAAGTCGGTTTTAAAATACTTTTGAATAGTGGTCCAGTGGACAGGCCAGATTTGGGCTGTATTTTAATAAAATTCACTAATTTCTTGAAGAAAGAGCTCTGCTCTATACAGAATCGTAAACAGTAAAAAATTATCGTTTGACTAAAGTATTTGAATTTGAACAATAAGAAAAAAATAAATAAAAATCCACAATCTCATCATATGGAAATTTAAAAGTTGATTCATCCATACATATGAATATTTACCATTGAATATATGGATATTTTGAATATTTATGTTGATGATACTATATCTAGCTTGAAAACATTTGAATTGGTTATTAAAGGAAACAGAATCAATGAATAGAATAAAAGAAAATGTTTAGTGTGCATCCCCAATGAAGGTCTATTATTGTACTAATTGACATTTGTCAAAGCCAAAAACCCATTAAAACGAACACCCCTGTACAGGATGGGCAAAATTCGTTGTCTACTGAGGGGATCTCGAGAACTATAAGAGATAGAAGAAAACGAATGACATTTTCTCGAGCCGTTTTCTCCTGATTAATCCAAATCTGAAAACAGAATCGGCCTATCACTTCTAGATTTTGAGCAATGAACAAAATTTGAGAAATTGTCATTTTCAATTAATAATGCTTGTATTCAACCAGTACTAGAAAATCATAATGACACTCTACAAGCAGATTTATATGAGTAATTCAAACATGATTTCATTACATTTTTCGATCCAGCCATTTTCGAGATTCTGATTTTTCGAATAAGCCATAATATAATATAATATAAGTTTTTTTATCTTGCTGCAAATTTTTTGCTGATTTGAAAAATCGAATTTAATAACCATTCTCATTCATGGGAAAAAATATAAACCTTTTTCTGCTTTCTGTTTCATTATTAAATAATAATATAGGACAATAAGAAGGTAGGCTGCTATAGTCCATTCCAGAATGATTGATATCTCGGGTGGTTATGGAAAATCGAATTCAAGTTGGTAATAGCCCATGAGTTGAGATTTTGTGTTGCGGAATTCAGGTTGGTCTTGTGAATAAACATTGATCTATAGACCTATTATATGTGAATCTATGCACTTACCGACCCTTATTCGATTTTTGTACAGCTGTTTATATTCTTAATTTAATCGTACAAATCATAAACATAATTGTGTCAATTTTGAATTCTGATTAATATGCTGCAAATTTGCATATTTCTTATTTTCAGATACTTTTCTAGGTTACATTAATATATTCTAGTTCTGTCGTTGATATCCAGCTGCTTCTGGATTTTCAAGACCTACCGGGAAATCATTCTTGAACCGACTAAGTATGCATTTATTTGTAATGGACACAATACTCTGTGATCGGAATTACCAATTATCGACTCACTTATCCCATTCACCTAATTTTACTTCAGAATGATTGGAAATGGCAGTTTCTCAATTTTTGTTTGCAACTCTGAATCTAGAAATGATAGGCCGGTTCTGTTTTCAGATTTGGAATACCCAAGAAAAAAGAGCTAGAAAATGTGTCATCCGTTTTCTTCTAGCTGCTATAGTTCTAGAGATCCCCTCATTAGACAACAAATTTTTCCGACCTTGTACAATAGTTCAATGAAGAAATCTGGTTCTTTCTTAGTACATAGTTCAATTTCTAAGAAATATAGTTCAAGAACTTTTTCTCGACTTGGATGGCGATGGTGAAATTTATGCGAGGGAAAAAATTGCAATGATTTCCTAAAAGCATTTAGAAGAATAGGGAATTGATATAAGTACTTCATTTGAAAATATGATAGCCTTACCTCTTTACTTATTTCCAGATGTTTGGATGCAAAGTGTAGAGCTTTTTCATGATTTCCCAAAGAGGCATTCGCGTTTCCAAGGGACCAACAAGCTCTTGCCTCGCCAACTCTATCATACAAATTCTGTGCAATCAGTAAATGTCTTAAGTGATACTCTATGGCAGTCTCGTAGTCCCTGAGTAGCGTGTAAGTATTGCCTAAGCTGTAGCAAGCTTGTGCTTCCACTGCATTGTCTCCAAGTTCCTGTGCCAATGCTAGAGTTCTTCTGAAAATGTAGTATGGTATTTATATTTGACCCCTTCTGCAATACTTTGAAAACAAACATATACTATATACTCACTTATAATGATGAGCTGCTTCCTCAAATTGTCCCATAAATATATGTGAATTACCAAGATTGCTGTGAGCTCGGCGTTCTGCAGCTTTATCTCCGAATTGTCGAGCGATGGCTAATCTCTCCTTGTGATATAATATAGCTTGTGCAAAGTCGCCCAGAAGATAAAATGTATTTCCTAAATTTCCACAGGCTCTTCCTTGTGCAGCAACATCTTCTAACTCACGCATTAATTTGAGATTATCTCTAAAATTATCAAAATTTTGTGTTGGCAATAATATAATTCTGAGCAATACGTCAAACGAATAGCATTATTAAGGAAATCAGCTTACAATTACAATAATTGAGCTTTAATAAATACATCGTCAAAGTCATGGAAACAGGTTTGTTTCCAAGAACATTCCTTGGGACGCGAAGGTTTGATCGAGGTTAAAATAACTTTTTCAACCACTGAACTATACTCATAGTTCAGTATTCTCAACAGTAGTACTTTCAAAACTTTGAATAGCGGTCTTCCACGAGGATCAGTTTTAGCACCTCTACTTTTCAATTTATATATGTGTGATATCAGTACTACTTCTTCTGAGAAATTTATATACGCTCATGACATTGCCCTCGCATTTCGTCATTCTAATTTTAGATGCATAGAGTATAATCTTTCCCAAATAAAACCGATGTTTCTTGTTTCCAATTGAATAATCATCAAAAATATAGAAAATTTAGTGAAGTTTTCGGTAATTCTTTTTTGAAACATAACTTCAATCCTAAATATCTAGGAGTTAAGCTTGGTTCCTAGCTAAATTTCAAAGCCCATCTGGAAAAATTGCGTCTAAAGTTAAAAACTAGGAATAATATCTTCAAATTTTCGTTCCAATATAAATATTAAGAATGTTGATATCGGTTGAAGAAACAATAAAAGCCTAGATCTCTATGGCCACGTTTCGGTGGTTTATTTCTCATCTTCCTCAGGCTACAATTAATGAAAAAACAATTTCAAACACAACAACAAAATACAAAAGGATCAGGTTGACAGTCAATCATCAATCAAAAATACACAAATAAAAGTTGACCACAATGTATCAAACTGTATTGACTTAGGAATGAACAGAATGGAGAGACTCACCCGAGAGATCAAAGCTCTATTCCAAAAATGGAAAACGTTTCTAATTTATTGATTAGTATGAATGGATAATTAAGGTTATCTTCAACATCGACAGCAATCAATGTGATGAGATGTGCAAGCATATTGGCAAAATCATAAACTGAATCCTCCTCGACGACTACATTTGTTTTCAATCCTGGTAACCCCACTATTGATTATGAGCGGTGGTAATGCATAAAAATTTCTTATTCTCATTTGCATCTTTTTATCAAATTAATAATATATATGTTATTCAGGGACATGGGATCAATAATTAAATTTACATATTTTTCGGTGTTCTTTATAGAAATCATTCCTTTAGTCAGTCTTTCTCCTAAATCATCTTCTCTTTGCAGGATTTTTGGATTTTCAAAATCAAAATTATGGCCGGTATTCTTACAGTGGTCTGATAGTCCTGTGGTGGTTAGGCCTTTCTTGCAATCATTTTGGTGCTGTCGTATTCTATTCTTTAATAGTTGTTTGGTCTGGCCTACATAACAACCTTCACAATCACCGCAATTTAGTTTATATACAAGATTAGTTTGGAGTATACCGGGAACTGTGTCTTTCACCTTCGAGAAATAATTCCTGCTCGTCTTCTTGTAATATTCCACAATTCTAACATTAGTATTAGCCAAAATTCCAACGATTTGTTTGGTCAGTGTAGGTACGAATGGAAGTTTGAAAGTACGTATCTGTGATTGTTCACCACCATTTTCAGAAATGATCGTTGCTTGGCTCATCTGGTCCTGACTAGTATTCTGTGATGAATAAAATAGACTATTGATGAGTGTTAGTGGATATCCATTATTTTTCAGGTACTGAGTAAAAAACAAAAAAATTTTTTGATGGAAACATGGATCAGATAGAGTTATGATCTTTCGTTTTATGTTCTTTATTATAGCGATCTTATGTTTGAGGGCATGACATGATTTATAATTCAGAATCCTTCCGGAGGATGTTGGCTTTTGGTATAGATCAGTGATAATTTTTTCTTCCTTTCTTATAATCAATAAATCTAAATAGGGTATAGAGCAATTATTTTCGAGTTCATAGGTGAATTTCAGATCAGGGTGATAAGAATTCAATAGTTCCAACATATACTGAACCTTGTCTCTAGGTATACATGCAATGATGTCATTGACATAGATATATAAAAAGAGTATTAAAAAGCTACACTTCTCCTCCACATACGATAACAGCGGGTTCAAGACAACTTCTGCGAAAATGGGGGATGCTGGATTTCCCATGGCGGATCCTTTGACTTGTTTGTAGAATTGGCCCATGTATTGACAATAACTGATATTGAAAATAAGATCTACTGCACTAGTGAAACAATGTTCGGACAAATCGGTGAATGCACCAATTTCATTCCAATGTTCGCGTATTATCTCTATGAGTTTTCTCCTCGGAATATTAGTAAACAATGAACAAACATCAAAACTGACCAAAACATAATCTTCAGGTATTGTAACGTTCGTTAATTTCTCTTTCAAGTCCTTGGAATTTCTAATGATGTATTAGAGTGTGGTTCTTATGTTCACCAAAATTTCTGCAATGAATTTCGAAATTTTATAGGTCCGGGAGCCAGTACATGAAATAATCGGTCTCAAAGGTCGATTTGGCTTATGGATTTTTATCAAACCATAAATTTTCGGAGCTATGGAATTATATGTTTTTAGATACTTTGCCTTTGCTTCTGAGATCAAACTGTTGTCTTTTAATAACTTTATGAACGCATTCATTTGTTCTTAATTGACGTGGTTGGATCATTCGTCATTTCTTCATACGAAGATATGTCAGACAACAGACAACTTAGTTTTTCTCGATATTCATCTCTTTCCAAAATGATGACCCGATTGCCTTTGTCCACATTCATAACAAGAATGTTTGTATGTAATTGTAAAAACTGTTTTGTTTTCTTAGCAGCGTTAAGCAAAAAAACTAGTCTTTGTATTATGGTTTACCCTCTTCATTCTATTGATATAATTGTGTATAGTATTCGACACCAACGATCTCAAGCTGTTCTTTTGGTCATTGTCCAAATGTTGTTGATTACCAATGATATATTCAGAATCTGTTAAAATATCTGTTAACGGAAAATCAACTTTTGTAAAAGGTGAGGCAAATTTAGGACCTAAAGATAAAAACCTTTCAACATCCTCGAGTATGTCTATACTGGTGCAATCTACCCTCAAACATAAGATCGCTATAATAATGAACATAAAACGAAAGATCATAACTCTATCTGATCCATGTTTCCATCAAAAAAATTTTTTGTTTTTTACTCAGTACCTGAAAAATGATGGATATCCACTAACACTCATCAATAATAGTCTATTTTATTCATCACAGAATACCAGGACCAGATGAGCCACGCAACGATCATTTCTGAAAATGTTGGTGAACAATCACAGATACGTACTTTCAAACTTCCATTCGTACCTACACTGACCGAACAAATCGTTAGAATTTTGGCTAATACTAATGTTAGAATTGTGGAATATTACAAGAAGACGATAAGGAATTATTTCTCGAAGGTGAAAGACAGTTCCCGGTATACTCCAAACTAATCTTGTATATAAACTGTAAGGGTGTAAGGGGGAAGGATGCGTTTTATAGCCTCTCCTCTCAAATGCCAACCTCACCTACTCGCGGTGCACCCTGTTCTTACGAACGAGGCTCTGGCGACCGAACATGAGCGGTATAACTCTGTTTCCCACAATTACGTAGCCTGAACATTGGCTTGAGCAGGAAATGGCTCTCTGCGTTGCTCAAGTTACGTCTCAGACCTTGTCGTCTCAGGATACCTGTGCCACAAGATAATCTAGTCGTAGCCGCAACCAAAGTTGCACTGACAGCGTTACCAGTGCAGCTTTTGAACACCTTCTAACGCAGCTCCTACAAAAAGATGGATCAGTCGAACAGGACAAAATTCGTATCCGGAGGTAAAATACCCTCCCATTCGGATCTCCGGGGGAGGGTGCCTGAGCGAGTGAATCATCGAACAAACACCAATGAAAAGCACATAGCTTTTGCAGCATGGAACGTCAGAACCTTGCTAGACAACCCCAAGGCCGACCGACCAGAGAGGCGTACTGCCCTTATCGATAAGGAACTGCAACGAACATCCATTGCAATAGTTGCTTTAAGCGAAACACGCTTTTCGGATGAAGGTAGCTTGGTAGAACAAGCGTATACTTTTTTCTGGAAAGGCTTGCCGGAAGGCGAAATCAGACAACATGGCGTAGGCTTTGCCATTAGAAACGACCTGGCCGCCAAACTTACCGAAAATCCAGTTTGTATCTCAGAACGTTTAATGACCCTACGTTTTCCTGCAGCGAATAACACGTTTGTGAACATCATTGCAGTATACGCACCCACTTTGAACTCCTCTGACAACTTGAAGGACACTTTTTACGAAACACTCGTTGCTACATTAAGAAAAATCCCAAAACGGGAACGAATTATTCTCCTTGGAGACTTCAACGCCAGAGTGGGCAGATGTCAAGACTCAGAACTATGGCCGGGAATAATAGGGAAACACGGCACAGACAGCATTAATTCGAATGGAGAACGTCTGCTGGCTCTTTGTGCAGAACACAATCTGTGTATAACGAACACCTATTTTATTACGAGACCCAATTCAAGGGGGACCTGGCGCCACCCGCGCTCAGGGCATTGGCATACCCTCGACTATGTGATCGTGAGAAGGAAAGATCTGAAAGAGGTGTTGGTCACTAAACCCAGAGCAGATCTGGAGTGCTGGACTGATCATAGGCTGGTAATCTCGAGAATGAAAATCTCAATGCGCCCAAAATACCAACGCAAGCCGAAGTATCTAAGAGAGCGCCTTCAAATATCCAAACTACAAAACCCTTCTACAAAGGACAGATTCACAGCTGTCGTCAAAGATAGCCTAACACCACCGGATTATAACGACGACATTGAGACTCATTGGCTCAAGTCATCCCTTACAAATACAGCGAAAGAAATACTGGGCACAGAACGCTCCCGAAAATCCCCAGACTGGTTTGCCGACAGCGAAACTCATCGCACCCCTTTTGGACGCAAAACACAAAGCGATGAAAACCGCAATTAACAAGCCTGGCGATGTTGCAGCCCAAATAAGTTTCATAAACATAAAACGCGAGGTCCGTCAAGAAATAAGAAAAATCAAGGACAGCTGGTGGAAAGAAAAAGCTAGGGAAATACAAGCTTACGCCGATAACCATGACTACAGGCGTTTTTTCGAAGCTATCAAAACTGTTTACGGTCCAAGCAGAAAAGCTAGCTTTCCTATAAGAGATGCTCATGGAGCTATTCTAACTGATGATAGAAAAATTCTCGAAAGATGGAAGGAGCACTACTCACAGGTCTTGAATCAAAATAACGACTCGGATTTATCCATTTTAGACCTGCTCCCCGCGTATAGTCCGATGACATCGCTTGATGACGAAATCTCAATGTCGGAAATCATAAGTGCGATTAAAAATATGAAAAATGATAAGTCACCTGGTCTAGACGGCATTCCGGCGGAGATATTCAAAGCCTTGGATGAGGACATTGTCAATAGTCTCCTAATACTATTCCGCAAAATTTGGGAACAGGGAGATGTGCCACAAGACTTCAGAGACGCTTTAGTTATCAACCTCTATAAGAACAAAGGCGATACGTCGAATTGCAACAATTACAGAGGCATATCGTTGCTTAGCGTGGCCGGTAAAATTCTCTCGAAGATTATGGCTAATCGTCTGGTTCCACTCTTAGAGAGGCTTTTACCTGAATCCCAGTGCGGCTTTCGACCAAATCGAGGTAAGGTGGACCTAATTTTTACACTGCGACAGCTACAAGAAAAGGCCCGTGAACAACAATCAAGGATTTATACAGCCTTCATCGATTTAAGCAAGGCATTCGACTCGGTAAATCGGAAAGCGCTATGGAAAATCATGGCACGTCTAGGAGTACCCGAAAAATTCCTAGCAGTGTGTAAAAGCCTTCATACCAACAACACCGCTAGAATACAGCATAATGGCTCTACAACCGACCATTTCTCAACCAACTCTGGAATAAAACAAGGCTGCGTATTAGCGCCTTTACTGTTCAATATTTTCGCCATAGCTGTATCGATAATTGCTGACATGAGCATGCCCGTAAGAGGTGTTGGGATAAGATTCAGATTTGATGGAGGCCTGTTTAACCTGAAGCGCCTCAGAGCAAAAACCCGTACCAAGTTTATCACGGAACTTCAATATGCAGACGACTGTTCACTCATCGCTAGCAGCTCAGAGGATCTACAGATAATGATGGACACCTATAAACATATATACGAAGCTTTAGGCCTTAGACTCAATATTGACAAGACCAAAATCCTGGTGAGTCCGCCAGAAAGCCTTCAAACAGATATCAGCCTGGACAATGAAACTCTAGAACAGGTCGAGCAGTTCAAATACTTGGGAAGCTTCATAAATACTAGGGCTAACCTTGACACGGAAATACACAACCGTATCAATTCGGCATCACGGGCATTCTGGAAGCTGAAGGACAGAGTATTTCAAAATCACGACCTCAATCTGAAGACCAAGACAGCTGTTTACAGAGCAGTGGTCCTCCCAACGCTTCTTTACGGAAGCGAAAGCTGGACTCCCTACAGGCGACATATTAAACAGCTTGAACAGACGCAGCAACGTCATCTAAGACAGATAATGCACATCAGATGGTTCCACAAAGTTTCGAATGCAGAAGTCTTGCAGCGCGCGAGTTGTACAACAGTTGAGACTCAAGTAACGAGGGCCCGACTCAGATGGAGCGGCCACATTCTGAGGATGCAAGACACAAGACTCCCCAAGATAGCTCTATACGGCGAACTCACTGAGGGAGCCCGGAAACCAGGAGGCCAGTATAAGCGGTTTAAGGATACACTACATCAATCCCTAAAATCAGTTAATGCCAATCATAACTGGGAACAACTAGCGTTAGACAGGTCACAGTGGAGGTCTTTGGTACACAGTTATAATGGAGAATCGAGAAGGATACAGCGGCGGCCAGATCTGGTTGGTGACTATCCATGCCCTGAGTGTGGAAGGATCTGCAGGTCACGGTTGGGTCTCTTTAGTCACAGGAGGGCACACAGTCGCAACTAGCACTAAGAAATTACTTATAATAATAATAATATAATAAGTCTGTTCGAATTTTTTTTTTTTTTTTTTTTTTTTTTCTTCTTCTTTTTGTAGATTTATTCCCGGTAACGGGATACAGCAATGATGATGATGAATGATGTATATAAACTAAATTGCGGTGATTGTGAAGGTTGTTATGTAGGCCAGACCAAACTATTGAAGAATAGAATCCGACAGCACCAAAATGATTGTAAGAAAGGCCTAACCACCACAGGACTATCAGACCACTGTAAGAATACCGGCCATAATTTCGATTTTGAAAATCCAAAAATCCTGCACGGAGAAGATAATTCAGAAAAAAGACTGACTAAAGAAATGATTTCTATAAAGAACACCGAAAATAATGTAAATTTAATTACTGATACCATGTCCCTGAATAACATATATATTAATTTGATAAAAAGATGCAAATGAGAATAAGAAATTTTTATGCATTACCACCGCTCATAATCAATAGTGGGGTTACCAGAATTGAAAACAAATGTAGTCGTCGAGGAGGATTCAGTTTATGACTTTGCCAATATGCTTGCACATCTCATCACATTGATTGTTGTCGATGTTGAAGATAACCTTAATTATCTAATTAATTAATAAATTAGAAACGTTTTCCAATTTTGGAATAGAGCTTTGATCTCTCGGGTGAGTCTCTCCATTTTGTTCATTCCTGAGTCAATACAGTTTGATACATTGTGGTCAACTTTTATTTGTGTATTTTTGATTGATGATTGTCAACTTCATCCTTTTGTATTTTTTGTATTATTGTGATATCGTTGTTGTGTTTGAAATTGTTTTTTTTTCATTAATTGTAGCCTGGGGAAAGTGAGAAATAAACCACCGAACGTCGCCATAGAGATCTAGGTTTTTATTGTTTTATAAATCAACATTCAATAGGAATAATATCTTTCATAAACTAGCTGGTACTTCATGGGGTACTGATGCAGCTACTCTTCGAACGGCAGCCCTAGCTTTGGTTTTTTCAGCTGCTGAATATTGTTGCCCCGTTTGGGTTATTAGTGCTCATGTGCAAAAAATGGATGCACAGCTGAATCTGTAAAAGAACAGGTCACGGAAGTTGCATTAGTACGCTTTTCAAGTGGAATCCAGTTGAAAGCATTACTTGTGAATGCGGGGAACCAGAAGAAACTATAAATCATCTGGTTAATGTTAGAAGTGTAAATGTGATCATCCCTTACAGAAAAGTATTTATCTTTTAATAATGAAAATATGTTTCCCTTGTTCCTGGTGTTCGTTGGGTTCCTGATCTCCCGCATCTCTTGTCAGGAATGTTCTGATTGATCTGAGGTGTTTATCAAAGATGATTTCACTACAACCGAGCAGTTTGAACTTTTGGAAAGAATTCAGTTTTATAAAAATCAAAATAGATCTCTGGAACTACAACTCCAAAGAGAAAGGAATGAAAGGATATTTGTTGAGAAAACTTTCACTAGTGGACAACTCCACAAGCTGAAAACTAAAAAACAAATTCATTGGAGCAGTGAAGATGTGGTTGCAGCAATATCTCTATATGCTGGAGGCCCAAGGTCATATTGCTGAAAAAACGAGACTATCCTCTTCCTTCGGTTTCAACACTTAGAATATGGCAAACAAAATGAATTGGTTAGTTACTTTTCTTCACCTCATAGAAATTAAATAACTTCACATTGTTTTCAGGTATTTTGACGATTGTATTTAGTTTGATGGATAATACAGAACTAACAAGAATGGAAAGCTCATGTATTATTTAATGAGAGTTCATATCATTATGACAAGAAATGTGACAACTCTATCCCCCAGTATATACGTCCAGGTTGTGATGGTTCGTGGAATATGTTCAAATTGGAAACAGCCAATATTTTATGATTACGATTGCAATATAACAAAAAAATATGGTTCAAAATCATAATCATATTGGAAATTTGTTCGATTTCTATTCAAAAACTATTTTGCACAACCGGTAACAGTCGTTTCGAACAGCAAACTGTTGAAACCTTTGAAAAAGTCTCTCAGTCTCTGGTCTGGGAGAAGGGCAGGAAGATGGTGAGGAATGTCCGACCATCTACCGTCCTCGTTATACTATCGTTATTCAAAATAGACCAGAGCTAAAAACAGTTTTACTCAATCCAACTAGGATGTATACAAACGGAGTGACTCAAGCCCAGTTGCAAGGTGCAAATTACACGGGGTAAATTTTTCGTACTTTCATGGACATGTATTCTCAGTAATAAGTGGAACCCAAATCGTCCGGGTCAATTTATTGAAAAATCCGATTTTAATTTTGTTTTATATAACTCAAGATCTATAAGACAAACTGGCTCGATTTTTCGCTAAAATGAAAGCCAAATAAATATCATAAAACATTCTTTCTTTCGAACTTAATAAAAAGTAGTTAATTTTTGAAGTCTAATCTCTCCGGATCTACTAGACCTAAAGAGCTCCAATTAGGTTTCAATTGCAGAAAACGTCAGAACTTCAAAAGTTCTATAGTAGGAGTGACCTTTCTTGAAAAAACAACTTGTCACAAGTTATAACCAAAAAACTGGAACAATTCCAAATATTTGAAAGTTTTTCTTTTCCCGTGGGATTTCCAAGTTGCAAAATTGTAGCTATTAATATAACGAGATTATTATGCGATTTATAATAGTCGAGGACATTGCTCGAGCCGAGTCACCCACAATGTCCCAATCGCTAATAATCGAGTTACATTCAGAGCCTTATCGTATTATTGACATCGGCGATACAAAAATAAAAACAACAAGGTTTTATGTCATTTCAAAATGTCATCATTAAAATAAAGCAAGATTTTGATATTTCTGACGATATTTCAGCTGCAGCCAAAACTGTAAAGGTGACCGGCCACCGAATGCGAAGTTGTGCGAAGCTGGGCGTTTTCAATGCTAAATGACGAGCTGCGTCATTCGATTCGTAGCTTGTCAATTATGGCTGTATTCGGGTTCGGCTTTTGGACGGTCCGAGAATTGTTCTAATACTGCGCAAAACTTTTGCGCCCTAGTATGAAATCTCTACACTTCTTGCACTAATTTGCTCCTGACAAATTAGTGCAAGAATTCACGCAGGAGCAAATCGTTGATTTCATTTTTAATTGATTTTGTTTCAGAGATTGGGAGTGAAAGCCCTAAAAGGTTTGTAAAGAGATGCAAAATCCTCCCAAAATAAATTTCAATCGATATCTGAAACAATATAAGGAACATAACTGGATAACTGTTTGTAATAAGATCAACGATTCCAAAGGTAAAATATTTTTCCAAGAAGTTTACAAACTGTCCAGATACAGTCACGCCAAATTCCCACACTAGAAGATAATGTGAAAGAATATCAGACCGATAAGGAAAAATGTGAATTATTTGCAAGTCATTATCAAAGTACTTTCAAACTGAATGAAGATGCTAACTTTGATAAGAATCATTTTGACAGGGTGAATGCATAGTATGATAATCATTTCAACAAGACCAGAAACACAAATAATGAGATAATTGAAATTAATGAGGAAGATTACTATGAAATTCTTCATAAATCTAAAAACACCACACCTGGAGCAGACAACATCCCATGGACCATTGTCAAAGTCCTGAATGAGAGCTTCCACAAGAAACTGATAGAAATATACGAGTATTGTATAAATAACAGCATATTCCCAAAAATTTGGAAAATAGGTACCATAATAAACATACATAAACCAAATACAGATAGTAGATGAGTCGAAAATTACCGACCTATCACCCTGCTTCCAGTTCTAGGGAAATTTTATGAAAAATTAATAAAGAAATTGCTTGATCTACATATAAACAAATACATACCAAATTTTCAGTTCGGATTCACGGAGAAAAACTCAACAAACCACCCACTGTCAATTCTTATATCTAATGTTCAGAATGCAACGTTGGGAAAAGATAAGTCTGCTGCGTTATGCTTGGATATCAAAAAAGCTTTTGACAGTATGTGGCACAGAGGACTTTTATATAAGCTGAATGAAACTAATTGCCCATACTACCTAATTGAGCTATGTCAGCAATTTCTAGAAAACAGAAAACTAACAGTTAAAGTAAATAATGCTGTTTCTAATCACTTCAGTCCAGAGCAGGGCACGGCTCAAGGATCTCCACTATCAACATCAATATATAAATTTTACTGTTATGATATGACCATCAACCCATCTAGGAAACAATATGTACTACAATTTGCTGACGACACAACACTAATAGTACATGAAAAATCATTGCAAAGTTGCATACAAAGCCTGCAAGAACAAGTAAATACCGTCACACTATGGTTCCACAAATGGAGGTTGAAACCAAATCCAACTAAGTTTCAGTTTGTCATCTTTGATCACATAATCAATCCAAATTCACCATCTATTAATATCAATGGAGTTAACATAAGACCTTCGCCGACTTTAAAATATTTGGGTGTTCAAATAGACAATAGATATAATTTTAATGCCCACACAAAGATGATAAAGAAAAAGACTCCAGAGCCACATATTTTGCTAAATTGACATATAAGAAACAAGGAATCAACATCTACAATGCAGCAAAAATATATAAGACCATTTGTAGGCCATTGATTGAATATGCACACCCAATATACGCAAACTGCAAACCCAGAGCAATAAAGAATCTGCAAGTAGCAGAGACAACAGCCGTAAGAAAGATAACACGAATGCGACACCCAAACAATGTTCTCCATAATCCACCGAATCAACTCTTATACGAAAAGACAGGAATTGAACCAATAAATGAAAGAATCAAGAGACTCAATATGAAGTTTCATTTTAAACTGATAGAACAGCATGATGTAATTATACAATACCACGACGATGGAACGAATAGGACTAAAAGAAAACATCCCACACAGACTCTTCTGAAAATACCAACTAAATAATATTTTGTACGATATTATATTGTATTTTATATAAAAAAAAATGATAAATAAAACTGTAAATTTAAAAGGCTGAAGGACCCTAGGTCGATGGCCATTTGTTTCAAGACAATAAAGAACTGTTATATATATAATTATGAATTTTGGGATGAAGACTTGGTTTTTAAAAAACACTTTATTTACAATAGAGAATATTTGAATATTCTGTGTAAACTATGACTATCGACTAAGGCTCTAGATCTATTTCTTCAATGAATGCAAGGAAGAAGATGCTTTTATACAAATATCTTATCTAAAGGATGTGACTCAGCACTGCAGGTGTTCACTGCTGACTTTGCAGGCTGCAACATAGTCATATACAATACTTATGGTTAACCTTGATAAGTAACATTGAATTAATATGGGGTGCGATTACATAATTCCTCAACCCTTTGGATAAAGGTATCACCTCTTTGAGGTGTAGCTTTAAAATTATGAAAAACTTTACAAATTACCCAAATAACTGTTAAAATTATTATAAGAATCAAAATAATCATAAATGTTGATATCGATGAATTCCATTTCCAGTCTTCAATTTCATCTAGCTGGATATCTGGAATCTCTTCATCCTTGACGTTGAAGTCTTCTTTCTCTTCTTCCTTGGAGTGATTAGTAAAAAATATTGGTTTTGGTAGAACGATGTATTTTTCCTCGTTTTTAACTTGGATGGGGTAAATTTCCTTTTGATTGTTACTTATGATACACTTGGACTGAATTATAGCCATTGGCGGGGTAAAATGATACTTTGTCTGCTGTGGGCATTTTTCTTGAATTTCCAAATTATTAATCGATAAAATGTTTCCATCTTCCAATGTTTTTAAATTTGGTGCTGAGGGTGATTCTCTTCTGGGACAGCTTTCTAAATGAGTTTTCAAAACATTTTTCATGCATTCTGGAGGCCTGTCGAGGGAATCTTGATCACAGAAGTAGTCTTCCTCTACTTGATGACATTGTTTCGTGGACCATCTTAGTTCTTCGTCTCGAGTGAGCATATAGGGGTTTGTGAAAGGAAGGGACAAATTCCGTTGAGGGATATAGTAAAACTTGTATAGATTATATTTTTCCTCATAAACCGTTGGAACTGAAATTAGAAATAACAATGTTTTTTCTTTGAAAATGACTTTGGTATGACATATCTGAAAATAATCTTTTAAGTGATGCATTGGAATGATAGTATCGTTTTTGACAATTTCCGCAAATTTTGTGTAAGGGAGAATAGATTCATGCAGGATGTGCAATCTTGCAAAGCTCACTGCTGTTTGAATCTCATCCTAAATATTTTTGATGTCTTTAATTTCAAAAGTCATGAGATGCATTTGTTCAATGCGTTCTAATTGAGGTACAGTACGAAGAAATTTGAAATTTTCAGTTAATTTCTGAAATTTATTAATGTACTTATTTTTCAAGTCATTTACAATAGTAGCAATTTGTTTTTGATTCCTCATAAGTGTCTCTTCGTTTTTCTTTATACTTTCAAAATAACTTTGGTGAAGCTCTTCGTCATCAGAATCTAATGTTCCAAATAGTATCTTTGATATTTTGCCTCCAACATTAATCAATCCTCTTTTTTCTCTAATTCTCTGAGATAAAAGTTCTTCTAATGTTTTTACATTTATTAAATTTGAATGCTGTAAATACTGATAGTGTGCTGTCTGAGAAAACCCTAGTTGTTTATTTTTAAAATGATCAATCTCTTTTTGATATTTGATTATTAGGTCTTCAATTTGACTCAAATCAATATGATAAATCAATTGTATATGCCTTTTCGTAATATAGGCTTTTCCTAATAAAATTGGAAGAATATTATTTTCTAAGGGAATAATTGTGAGGTTCGTTATTAATTCTACTGCCTCGAGTATTATGAAAATAAATGTGACGTATTTCATCTTGATCTGAAACAAAATATTCAACTACTTTTTTCTTTGTTTTAAAATTTTCTTATGATAAATGTGTTTATTTTTATTATCATGAATTCTATGTGTATCGATTTCGCGAACGTCTACTTTGTTGTATACGGGATCAAGTTTACGCGTTATTGGATTTTTAATAAAAGTTGGGTTTTCATTTAATTCATGAGTACTTTGTGCTGAACGTTTTTTATTTACTTTATCTAACTTTTCGGTTGCCCTCTTTTGATTTTTCTCCAAGTGTTTCGTTATATCATTTAAATTCTCAATATAATTCTCAACGTAATTTTGAATTTTCTCGTTGTGAGTTTGTTCGATTGGTAAAGAATAATTTAGATCTGCTTTTATTATTTGCATAGGCGTTAATTCTAGGCTGGAATGATTTGAATTATTATAACTTAATAAGGCTTGTGCCAATTTACTTTGGAATGATGAGTTTTTAGATTCAATAGTTCTCATTTGTTCGATCAGGGTTGAATGGAATCTTTCTACTAGAGCATTTGAATTAGGATTGTAATTAGTAATATAATGAATTTCTATTTGATGGACTCTGCAAAAATCTTGTACTGCGCTATTTTTAAATTCAAGTCCATTGTCACAGGTTATTTTTATAGGAATGCCATAATGACTGAAAAATATTATTAATTTATCTACAATTTCTGTTCCCGTTTTCTGAAGTAAAGGGTAACACTGACCCAACCTAGAAGATGAGTCTACAATAGTATCACAATAAATGTGTGTGAAAGGTTTTGATCCTATCGGGTTTGGTTTAAACTGTAATTCAATGGGTGTTCTTTCGTACTTATTCTTTTGACAAATTTCACATGCATTAATATAATTTTGAACATCTCTATTCATATTTGGCCAATAATACTTTTTTCTCAAACTTATTAAATTTTCTCTTAAGCCACGATGAATAGTCTTGGTTTCATGATATTGTTGAATTCTCAAAAGTTGTTCTTCTTTATCTTCTATATCTTCTAGCAAAATATTTGAAATTTTGAAATTGAGGGTTTTATAATCGAATTTATTCTGTAAAATCTTTATAAAAGGTTTTCCTAATTCCTGAGACGCGAAATATATTGTGTATGACTTTTCAGGTTGTACGAATTCTTTAATAAACTGAAAAATATCTTTATCAATTGAATTAATGGACACTCTTAATCTGAGTTTATCTCCAAATAATTTAATTTTCGTAACATTAAAATTCGATGCTGTTTTGAAAATAATTTGTAATGGATAGGCATTTACGCTTCTTTCAGTGTAAGGAATTTCTAAAATGGGGTTTTCTATACCACTATGAACTGTGACATCGCTATGTATAATAACATTTCCTGTTTTTAATTCACTTAAATCTTCATTTTCTAAAACTGGCAATTCCTCATTAGGGTTAGTAAAAAGTTCAACGCATTCGTCTAGTTCATCATCTGATACGTGATTAATCAAAGAAATTTCGTCATCTTCGATTCCATTAAACTCTTCAATATACTCATTTTTTGATCTTGATAAATAATAAATACCTACATTGATTTTTGATTCGTTGAAAATATATTTGATCATATTGTAAATGCATGACCATTCTAGTCTATCTAAACCACTTGCTAATCGCGGTAATGCTAAATATTTGTCATTATTATATTCGCATAATTCTTTAAGCTTGATTAAACATTCAAAAACATTTTCATAATTAGGTTTATCAAAATAAAATTCTTTCGTTATTAAATAATAAATATTCTTATTGTCTTTTCTAATAGACGCGACTTCACCAATAGTCTTATTTTGTAGCTTTAATTCATCTACATTTCCGTATTTATTTTTAAAAATTGACGCGATATCTTTACTCATTTCTAGATCGCTAGATACACAGTGTGCAAATGAATACTTTTTTGGAGCTTTAAATAAATTACCTTCTTTTTCTTTAACATTATTTGATTCAGGAATATCATTATTTTCACTTAGTTTCAAAAAGTTTTCATACGTTTTCTCATTCTCAGATTTCCATATAATTCTACTTAATGCATCGGCATTATTCATCGATCCTTTTCTATATTTGATTTCATAATCGTATTCTTCTAACTTGATTCTCCAGCGCATTAATCTTGAATTCGGTTCTTTTAACGAAAATAGCCAAATTAATGGTTTATGATCTGTATAGATCGTGAATTTCCTTCCGTAGAGGTATGGTCGAAAATGCTTACATGACCAAACAATTGATAATAATTCTTTTTCTATCGTGCTATATCGAGTTTCAGCGGGATTTAGAGTACGACTTGCGTAGGCGATCGGAAGATCATCAGGTGGTTCTCCTCGAGATAAAACGGAACCTATCGCAAAACCTGACGCATCAGTTGTCAAAACAAAAGGCGCATTAAAATCGGGATATCTGAGTATTGGGTGATTCAATAAATTATTTTTGCATAATTCAAAGGATTCAATGTAATCAGAATTATCAATATTAATTTTTGCATTCTTCTTCAAACACATTGTCAATGGTTTAGTAATTTTCGCAAAATTGGGAATGAATTTTCTGTAGTATCCTATAAGACCAAGGAAAGATTTAATTTCCTTCTGTGTTTTAGGAATAGGATAATTTTGAATATCTTCTAATTTATTTGGATTTGGTTTGATTCCTTCAGGAGTTATTACATGACCAAGAAATTCAATTTCTGTTTTAAAGAAATGACATTTATCTAACTGAATTTTCAGATTTTCCGATGCAAGTGTTTCTAGAATATTATGGATATCAGCTAAATGCTGTTCAATAGTTTCTGAAAATATTATTATATCATCCATATTAATATAGCATATCTTTCGAATAAAATTTTTCAAAACTTCGTTCATTAATCTCTGAAAAGTTGCTGGCGCATTCTTAAGTCCGAAAGGCATTCTTAAAAACTCATAATGTCCGTTTTCGACAGTAAAAGCAGTTTTTTCAATCGAATTTTCATCCAACTCTATTTGATGAAATCCGGATGCTAAATCTAAGGTTGTAAAATATTTTTTGTTACCTAGTTTGTCTAAGATAGAGTCAATTTGGGGTAATGGGTACTTATCGTCAATAGTTTTTTCATTCAACTTTCTATAATCTATGGCCATACGCCATTTAGTTTTTCCGGATAAGTCCTGTTTTTTAGGAACAATTACTACGGGAAATGACCAAGGAGATATACTCGGTCTGATTATTTTCTTTTCTAATAAGTCTTCAATTTGGTTTTTCACCTCTTCACGATGAATATCATTGTATGCATTTAATATACGAGAGACAGGTCGATTGTTTGATGCTCTCGTAGTTTTTGAATCGTCCACGAACTATCATATTGCGTATTACTCAAATTGATATATATCTCTTGAGGACATTCTTGTGCTACTATTTGTGTAGGTCAATCGGAGTTCGGTATTGAATATTTCCGTGGTTTTCAATTAATAGGACGAAATTCTAATTTATAAGTGAACCGGAAAACTCCCTAATCAGTATCGAGCACATTTACGTTGTTGATAAGAGTTATCGTCGGCTATCTGAAAGCAGGCCAGGATTCGGTATTTTTACGATGAATTGTTTGAAGTGTTCGAAGACCCTGAGTGGTCCTACGGTTGGCTTTATGGATGCAGTAATCGTGTCCATCGTGAGTGTAGCGGTCTTAGCCCCACAGAACTGAAGGTCGTCGATTTGAAGGGTCAGCGACAGCTGAAATATTACTGCCCAGATTGCTTGAGTGGTATCAAATTAATACCAAAGCTTCTGCAGAAGATTGACTCGATGCAGGCTGAGATTGACTCTTTGAAGGACCGTATTCAGTCTCAGCAGGACGATGAAGCGATCATCGGTGAAGTTTACGAGCGCCAAAGAGGGCAAAATAATGTGATGTTCTATAACTTGCCCGAATCAGACAAACCAGATCTTGCGGAAGCCAAGGATATTTTGATGAGCTCGATTGAACGTGATATTGTCAGAGCCGTCAGGGTAGGAAAACCAAACAAAAACGGAGCTCGTGCATTGAAGGTCACTCTCCCTAGCCCGGATGATGCTCACAAAGTATTAAAAAATAAAATAAAGATTGGTAAAGCTAGGAATATATTTATAGATGCAGATCTAAGTCCCCGGCAACTTCAACATCTTCAAAAGGTCAGGAAAGAGGCGGCTGACAGGAGGAGTGGTGGAGAGGAGGTTTACATCAGGTACGTGGGTGGTGCACCCCGTGTATTTGCAAAAAACCAGTGAGTGTGTCAAAACAGAGTGAACTGCGCTGCTACTATCAGAACACCCGCGGCCTCAATACTAAGACAGCTGAATTTTTCCAGTCTTCAGCATTATCTGAATACCATCTTATAGCTATTGCTGAGACTTGGTTGCAACCCAACGTGAACAATTCCGAGCTTTTCGGTGAAAACTACCTGGTTTTTAGGAGTGATCGAAACCTGATGGCGACCGGAGTGACTAGGGGTGGTGGTGTCCTGCTCGCTGTGCGTGATGACTGTGATGCTGTTGAACTCAGTTTTCCAGATCGTGATCAGTTCCACAACATTGACATTGTCGGAGTAAAGGTGATTTTTAGGCTGAAAACTGTCTATATTTTCGTTGTATACATACCACCAAATATCAACCCGGACCAGGTGAAGAACTTACTTGAGCTTCTCGAGTCACTTCATTACCTTTATGACAGCAACTTACTTGTTATTGGAGACTTTAACCAGCCTCTTTTCACAGTCAAAGTTGAGCCTGAGCGTTCTAATAATCTGGCGATGTTAGCTTTGGGACAGTTCGTTAGCTTTTATGAATTGGTGCAGTTCAATTGTGTGACTAATGATTTTGGCCGTCTTTTGGATCTTGCATTCTCTAACTTGAATTGCAAAGTGTGCAGGGATTCTGTGCCATTTGTATCCGAGGATTGTTTCCACCCAGCTCTTGATATCTCTGTTGAAATCAAAGCACCCTCTGCGGATTTTCCCTACAACACAGAATTTGATCCACTCAACTATAACTTCAGAAAGGCAAATTTTGCCGGTCTATACTCGGACCTGGCAGATAGGAGTTGGAATTTCTTAGGTGATGTTCTGGATGTAAATGTGGCTCTTGACATTTTTTACTCTATTTTGTATGACTTGCTTGATCGCCATGTCCCTCGTTTCTCAAGTTGCAAGAAAAAATATCCACCATGGTTCAATCAGTCAATAATTCGTAAGATCAAGGAAAAGGATAAAGTGTTTCGTAAACTGAGGAAATTCAATTTGGATTCTCACAGACATCAGTTTGCTAATTTGAGAAGGCAGATCAAAAATGATATCAGGATGGCATATTCACAATATGTAAAATACTCTGAGGAGTCAATTATCAGCGATCCTTCTAAGTTTTGGTCCTTTATTCAGAAGAAGAAGGGTTGTTCGCGAATTCCTGGCATTCTGAATTATGATGGTGTGGAGCTTAGCAGTGGTGGTGATATTGTGGACGCCTTCGCTTCATTTTTTAGTAGTGTCTTTACGATCTCTGATGCACCCGTTAATTTGGACAATTTATTTACCTCAAATAGATCCAACATAGGTATTGAGTCATTCAGTGAGAGTGAGGTTATAACAGCACTAAAGAGGGTGAAAAATGACCTTACGAGCGGTAACGATGGAATTCCTGGTTTGATTATTAGAGACTGCGCTTCTGTTCTGGCGGCACCTCTCCTTACTATATTCAATAGATCACTGAAAACCAGTTGCTTTCCTGAGGTATGGAAGATATGTAAAGTTATTCCCGTCCACAAAAAAGGCAACAAAAGCAGTATTGAAAATTATAGGCCCATTACCCTACTGTCAGGTTTCGCGAAGGTCTTTGAGGTCTGTATTTATAACCGATTGTTTCCTCAAGTTCAAAACATACTTATCGAAGAACAACATGGCTTCGTACCAAAAAGATCAACCGTCACTAATCTCATAACTTTTACCCAAATAGTCTTTAATGCATTGGAGGATAAAAATCAGGTTGACACGGTTTATACAGATTTTTCGAAGGCTTTCGATAGAATGGATCACAATGTTCTTCTCTCCAAGCTGGACTCAATGGGTTTTGATGGTCGTTTGCTGCGGTTCTTACACGCATACCTCAGAGATCGTCCACAATATGTTAACTTTAGAGGTCACAGGTCCAGGAAATATTACGCTAACAGCGGTGCACCGCAGGGAAGTAACCTCGCTCCACTTTTATTTCTTCTCTTCATTAATGATATAGGCCAGAATATGAGCAGCTTCTTCTTATTATTTGCTGATGACCTTAAGATTTTCCGCATCATAAGAACCGTATACGACTGTATGCTTCTGCAAAACGATCTGAACACTTTATCCAGCTGGTGCCTGTTGAACCGACTACCCCTTAATATAGACAAGTGCAGTTTTTTCACTTTCTCTGGGAAGCACAGCTCTGTCAACTATGCCTATTCGATCAATAATACTCCGTTGAATAAGACTGATTCTTGTAAGGATCTTGGCATTTATTTCGACCAAAAACTTTCTTTTGCATATCATATTGAGATGAGTGTTTCGTCTGCGAAGAAAATGTTGGGACTTATATGCAGAAGTTGTAAAGATTTCAAGACCGAGAAAAGTTTTATCACTCTCTATGATGCGTATGTAAGGTCTCGTTTGGAGTATGGCAACCTTGTTTGGTCGCCCATTTATGCGGTTCATATACAGTCCATCGAATCGGTCCAGCGTCAGTTCATGAAGTACCTCTCGTTCAAGGTTACAGGCGTCTACCCCCAGCGTGGTACGGAGAATACAATATTGTTGAGGCGTTTCCATCTGCTTTCCCTCGAAGACAGGAGAACTTGTATATTCGTATACAAGTTGGTGAATTACCTCGTTGACTCTCCAGGCCTGTTGTCTCAGCTGAACTTTCATGTTCCTAGAGTCAATAGCAGATTTGGCCAATGTTTCTATTTGGCTACACCACGTACTAACGCTCTTCGTAGATCCCCACTTTTTTCGATGTGCAATAGATTCAATCTGTGCTGCCGAAATATGGATGCCAATTCTGTTGGTCTGTCTCGATTCAGGAGGGAATTGAAAGCGTTGCTGTTTGAGGCCCAGTAGCAGTAGTTAAGCCTCCAAAACTTTCATTCGAGAATAAATATATTTTTTTTTCTTTTGTTGAATTTGTTGTCACTTCTTATATATATATCTGTACATGTGAATATTTTGTTTTTGATTTTTTCTTTACTGTTTGTATAAATTTAAGATATTACCAGTGTCCTGTAATTGGGCCTAGAGCCTGTTTGGACAATAAAGTTATATTATATTATATTATACTATAATTAGGGTTAGGCTTGAAAACATTAATATTTTGATTTCGTTGTGGATTAGATCTTTCGAAAGTTTCACGATATGAAGGATAATGAGTTTTCACTGGCCGCTGTTGAATCTGAATCGGCTGAGACGGAAAACTTTGCTGATTATTATAAAATCTATTATTTCTCGGCTGATGATTGAACGAATAATTATTTCGGTACGTCGATTGATAATTAAATGCTTTATTCGACGATTGCACATTCTTGGTGCGACGGCTCCTATCTAATAATTCATACTGTGCCATATTGCACAGATAATCTTTCACGGCATTGACCGTTTCGTCGAAAGAAAGTGCATTATTGGTAATTAAATAGGTTCTCAATTCTACAGGGGCATTCGAAATTAACACGGTTTTACAAATTTTATGAATATTAGATTTATAAATTTGTTTTTCTGGATCAGGCATTAAATCGGCATCAATTCTGTAATTTATTCTAATTTTCATTGCAATAATTTTATCAATGAAAGCTAATAAATCTTCATTAGGTTTTTTAGTCAAAAATTGTAAATTGTGAATCAAAACGTCTAAATTAATATTATCACCGAATTTGCTATATAAAAAGTTCTTCAATAATCCCCAATTATCAGGAACATCAGATGTAGAAACCTCAGCTAGGGCTCTATCAGTCAGTTTCGATTTAACGACAGCATAACAATAATTCTTTACTATTTGATTTTCATCCGCAAACATCAATAGATATTGTTCGGAACTCTTAATGAAAGAATGAAGTTCATTTTCAATACCAGAAAATTTAGGCAAGAGTATACCAAATTTTCCAGCTAGTGACAAATCTATTCTCTCTTGTGCCATCTTATTTATTTTCTTTTTACGACCCGAAAAATGTTTTATCGACGTAATCGTGAAATATAAAAAATATTAAATATTATAAGTAATTACGGTATCAAGATAAATTATCAATATTAAAATAGTAATCGGTTTTTTCTCAATAAAGAAACTTAGGAAAAACTCTTTAGTGATCGGTTTTTTCAAAGAAACCTAGGAAAAACTTTTTGAAAATCGGTTTTTTAAAGAAACCTAGAAAAAACTATACAAGTTCACTAATTTTTTACCAGATTAGGGAAACTGGGGAGATATAGGAAATGCTCACCGATAGTCTTGAAGTCGTTGAGATCGCTACTCCGTCAATCGGACTCTCTGGTCTTCTTCCACTGGTTCTTCAGGGTGTGCTTGACTGTTGAAACCAACAGGTATCTGATCTGGAGCTGGTACACTTGACTGGCACTATTCACTCTTCTTCAGACCTGGCACAATCCCATCACCTCGTCGCCAATTATGAATTTTGGGATGAAGACTTGGTTTTTAAAAAACACTTTATTTACAATAGAGAATATTTGAATATTCTGTGTGAACTATGACTATCGACTAAGGCTCTAGATCTATTTCTTCAATCTAGAGGATCCTCTGGGAAATATGTTTGCTGCTAATCGAACTGTTATTATTACATGTCACCATAAAAAACTGCAATAATTTGATATTTGGCCATTTCTGAATCTAACGATAGTTATGAAAATGATGAGAATGGCATATTGTACAACTTGCATTCCTTTTTGTTTCATGATGACAAGCCTGTGTCCATTTCATGCCTCGATAATAATGAACTAGATACAATAGTTCCACCCTCGAATGAAAATAAAGAGGATATTTGTGTATCCCAGGCTGTGGCATATGTTTCAGGATTCCTTGTAAAAAATTGAAACAATACCATTCCTGCAGTAAATGTATGGAACTACTGAGTTCAGAAACAATGGAAATAGAACATTTGTTTGTTGTATTCAAGAAAAATTATGATAAAAAGCCACTAACTTAAGTCTCCAGACATATGATTTCAACTCTAACTGAGATACATAATTTGATTGTGTTTGTTCTTCCGCCATTTGGACATATTTCATCGATAACCCCTAAGTTGAAATTATTTTCAAAGTCGCATGTAACATTTTTCTGGTTTACATGTGAAGAACATGTGGACTCGGTTGTTCATGATTTATTGGAGTATGGTATGTATTTCTCTAATAATTGTAAGAAAGTATTACGATAATATACAATATGATATGACCACATAGAAATAAAGCCTGAATCCATCAAGTTCAGTTATTCATGTATATCAAAGTTCAGTTTTTGTGTTAAGTTTGGTCCATATTATTTATCCATTCAACCCTTTACAAGATCAGTTCCTTTATATAATGTATCCTGTACAATATTGTAATTACAGATGTTATTGTCAAATATTCCATGTTACGAGCGACTTTAGAACTGAAGGAAAGAGTGGAAATCGACAAATAGGGCGCCTTAATACTTTTCATCAAGAATTAAAAACGTTGGATATAGAGCAAAAAAAATCAAAAGTATTCACAAGAGAACAAGCCAACGACTTTGTGCGTTCTGCCATAGACGAGGAGTTTTTAATGATGAAAGTGGCTTTTTTAATTGGAATTTGATGAGCCTGTCGAACTAATGAATAGGCGAATATAACCACGGAAGATGTTTTAGAGAACAAGCTGATTGTTATTATTCCCGACTCAAAAACCCACAAGAAACGGATTTTCGCTGTGGTATCTGACGGCGAAGTCAAGGAATGCCTTTTTTGCTGTTCTGTACAATTTTTTTTGGGAATATTTTGATATATGTGAGTGAGCCAAAAAAAATGGTGGCATTTGAGAATTTTATTCAAGGGTGAACGAATGCGAAAAATTATTACAGGATTTTCGATGAATGTCATCGCAGAATAAGTTCCAGAAAATTAATTTTCCTATTTCTCATTTGACTTGTACTATACATTGTAAATGTCTCAAGGGATCAATGAATATATATTTAGTATTATATCAAATTATTAATAAATTAACAGCCATTAATACGAGCCAATTGTCCTGTTAAATGATAATTCATGTGAAATTTTTGTTTGAATAAGGTACCTCTTGCCTTGAAACTTCGTTTAATTCTTTTGACTTACATTGTTGAAGATGAGTTTTGTTGCAATCTCGAATTGGCAAGATTTTTTTCGTTTGTTGGAATTCATACAAAAAATTCGTTATTATACTAATATTTTCATCCCGAAGTAAATTCTTTCCTTCGTCAATTAAATCTATATTTTGTATACAATTTTCTAAATCATTCGTAAAGACCGGAATAGAAATATCTTTCCCAGCATAAAGAGGTAGGCTGAAGTTAGGACCTAGAGACAAGATCTTCTCGAAATTTCTTGGTAATTGAATGTTAGATATCGACTGAAATTCAATTTGGGAATGCATCTTCTAAAACTCTTCAGGGTTTTCACTCCCCGTCTGAAACAAAATCAATTAAAAAATTGAAATAATTGAGAAATTGCAATTCAGAAGATTTTTCAAGAATTCGTCTGATGAAGGAGTCTGATATAGATTCCGAAGCGTCACGAAGTGATCATTGTAAAACTCCATTTTTCGTTCATTGTCAGGCAACAATTTTTTCTATCTGATTGATCCGACAAATTAGTGCAAGAATTTACGCAGGAGCAAATCAAGAATCAAGCTTCTGATTTTTTGCTGTTTTTTTTTTATAATGTTGAAAAGTTTGTTAAAGTTATTCTTACATGAGTTGTTGAAATCAAAATAGATCTCGGCATTCACATTGAACCTTTTGTATATTCAAAATAGTTATGGAATGGAATTATGTTCAATATCAATTACCAACTACAGGGTCACTTACCTCCCGAGATCTATTTTACTTTCAACAACTTTAACGAACTTTTCAACATTATCAAAGAAAAACACCAACGAACTCAGAAACTTGTGTTATTCGTGTAATTTTTTACGTGAAGAACTTGGAATTGCAAAGATTCCATTCATGATTATACTTTCCATTACCAAGAAATATCAAGAACAACTTGTCTCTAGGCCCTAACTTCAGCCTTTTTCATGCTAAGGAAGATATTTCTATTCCGGTCATCTTGAAGGATTCAAAAAATTGAATACTAAATATAAAAAAATTTAATTGACGAAGAAAAGAATTTACTGAGGGCTAAAGTTAATAATATAATAACAAATTTTTGGTATAAATTCCAACAAACAAAAAAAATTCTTTAGGGTTTTCACTCCCAGTCTCTGAAACAAGGTCAATTAAAAAATTCAAATCATCGATTTGCTCTAGCGTAAATTTTTGCGCTGATTTGTCAGGTCCAAATCAGATGGAAAAAATGGTTGCCTGATAATGAACGAAAAACGTAACTTTAAAATGATACAACTTCGTTACGTTACTCAAGAAAGAACTCTTTCTTGAGTTCAATGATAAACAATCGGTGCTTGTACAAACGTATACTTAGTCACGTACGCACTAAATCGCGGTATTGCCGGTATTGGACGGTTGCTCACCGGCATTTTACCGGCACCGATCAGCGATCGGCGTGTGTGCCAGGTCCCGTTCCCACTCGTGGTTCACTATTGGAATTTGGACGACCGATATAAAATCGGCCGTCCAAAATCGGTGTGTGTGAAACTAGGCTAACGATTCGATCATTTCAAAGTTCCATTTTTCGTTCATTGTCAAGCAACAATTTTTTGCAAGAATTTACGCAGGAGGAAATTTCAATTTTTCGATTGATTTTATTTCAGAGACTGAGAGTAAAAACCCTAAGAATCACAGAGGAAAAGTTCTCCCAGATTAAATCCCAGAAACAAAAAAATCTTGCCCAATTCGAGATTGCTTCAACGAAGTTAAATTCTTTCTCAAGGACCATCCAGACCTGTTAGTGATGAGGTTTGACAAGAGAAACCCCACAGTGCTCATGTTAAATAGTTAATATCAGGTCGTTTGCACCGTTTGTCTAAACATCAATTATATTCTTAAGCCCGTTTGCAACAGCCGAGAATTCTCTGGAGAATTCTCTACAAAATTCTCGCAAGAAAACGGCAGAGATTATTCAGTACGCAACTGAACAGAGAATTGTGCGTATGTAACGGTACATAATTCACCGCGCATGAAATCTCGAGTAAATTTTCTAGAGAATTCTCGGCTGTTGCAAACAGGCTTAAAACAACGTTTTATTCCTTAACCGGGTTGCAGCGTTCCTAACCGTTGATTATAAAGCCCTTAAGGCGGGTTGGTGTAACTCAGTTGGATAACCAACTTTCTATTATTATTATAATAATAATTATATTATAAACAGGGACGAGGCCGTAGACTATAAATCTCATATGAAATGAAAAGAAGGACACTTCAGAAGATGAAAACCAAAAATAAAGAAACAAAATTCAGCATTCGTATACACATAGAAACTACAATAAGTCTCTCAGCGCAAACAATACTGTCTGGTAGTGAGTTCCACTCCGTTAACACGCGATTCGGTAGAAAAAACTGTCTCGCACGAGTTCGGAAAACTTAATTGTACAGCTTGTATTGGTGGACACGAAGGTGATTTTTATTTAGCGTGAAGATGTTGGCCAAGATTGCCACCAATAAAACCATGCAGAATCCGGTAAGTCACTATAAGAACTTGTTATGAGACCAATGTTTAACCTACCAAAGAAGGGTCCATCGAAAACCTGGAAGTAGTTAAGTAAACTTCCACATTGTGTACTTTGTTCATGGTTTTGTGTTGTATCCTAGCAACGAGCATTAACGTACAGTAAAAACTTCATTATCCGGACTAATTGTTGTCGTTGGGCATTCGGATAGTCGAAGGTATGGGATTATTGTACATATTATTGCAAAAATTATAATGTATAACATATTTGTTTATTTATTTAAAAAATGAATGCACACAGGTGAACAAACACCAAACACCCAAAACACCATTCACTAAGAGTAAACAGACAGTGCACACAATGCTATAAACAATATATCATACAATATATCATATTCATATATGAACCTGAAAATGAGATGAATGAGCAGTTCAATATGTTCCATACCATATATTTAAACCTTTCTGATATACAAAATGGTAGCCCTCTCGTTCTTAGGAAAAAGCGCGTTGGAACCTAGCTCGCTCTAGAGCTACAAAGTGTCGATGAATTTTCGCTTAATTCCGACGCTTTTCAAGAAAGACGTATGCACGTGTAAATGAGGTTGTACTGAACAGGGGTGGGGTGTGCACAGGGAACAACAACTAAATCTTAAGCTTTCCCTGCACAGTCAATCATTTATTTTTAGTGTGACCAAAAAATTATGAGATAAATACTCACTCGTAATATTCCACTGCCTGATGGAGACAAGACTTCACATCCTCTGAAAATTCTCCAGGATCCTTCTGTCCGACTCTGCCAATATGTTTTCCTTTCGCATGATAAACATTCCCCAAATTATAGAGAGCTCTCCCTTCACTAAGTTTATCGTTCAGTTGCCTAGATAACTCTAAATGGCGCTTACAGCATATGACGGCTTCATCGAAACGACCCATTACTTTTAGCGTATTTCCCAGATTGCCGGATGATTTAGCTTCTCCAAGTTTATCGCCCATAGTCCTAGAATACAATACTGAAGAAGTAAAATTTTTGCTGCGGTGGAGGAAAGAATATCACAGTTTTTACAGGAAGAATGACATAAAAAATAATTTTTTTTTCAGTTGAGAAGATATCGTGCCAGAGCATCGTGGTCAAACAATGGTCCACGGGCTCCGACACCTTTCCTTATTACCGAAGTTTCTATTGATCACATTATAGAATACTATTTCAGTTGTTTATTTTTCGAAAACCACAAAATGATACTAATTTCCCAAACCATACGAGTGGGAAATAAACAATACAGCCAGTTGAATACCATTTTGCTAAATTCCTAAAATTACCATTTCAACTAAAATCGTGAGATAAGCCATTTTCACTGCCTTGCAGAAAATGTTTCTACCCAAATTGTTGCATTACAATCGACAAAACTACGAATACTTGATAATGGTAAATAAGTAAAATATAGCAGGAATTTTGACATTTTATGACTATATGATGACAAAAATAAGAATAAATGGATAATAATGAAAAATTGTTCGTCTGCGCACTTTGTTTCGTGTTTGACGCCAGATGGATGTTCGCCTTTTATATATTTGTTTCACACTGTATGCTTGCTGATTGGGATAAATCAAATAAGCCGAGACCGAATATGAGAATATCTGTCATCGATAACAACGTATGTAATTCCAATTCGGTTTCATATTATTTATTTCATTGACTGTCACACGCCGGACTGTTTATTAATTTATTCTTGACTTGCCATGACCAATTTTAAAATACAGGGTGGGCTTTTTAAAACGAAACAGACGAGATAACGGGCGGAATAAATTTATTTCGAAAGAATGCTCGGACACGTCGATTTTTGTTTCTAGGGGGAAAACTTTTGAGGTCAAATTCACAACTATATCACTTCAACCCTTAGTGTTACAACAACAACCCCTAAATTTTTAATAGGAAAGGTAGTGTGAGTGATACCTCATTTGAAAGGCCTTTTTATCCTGAATTCAGCGTATTAATTTTTTTCTTATTTATTGCATTCGTTTTCGAGATATTTAATTTTGAATTTCGTACAGTACCAGTCATTCTGCTAACCATGCAATGTGAAATCATCATTTATTTGACTAATTCATTCTGTGGTTACGATGGTTACCGTTAATTGTCAACATTAGACAACGAAATAATTATTATTGGTAATTATTTTCTTCAACAATTAAGGTGGTTGTTTCGTCTGTTTCGTTTTAAAAAGCCCACCCTGTATTAGCTTTATTAGTTGTATGATAAAGTATAATTTGTTTTGTGTATGATTAATAAATGCCTTCTTTTTCGCCTTGAGAAAGGAACAAAATAGTTCCGGAAAGTTGGCGAATTCATGAGTGATTGTTTTTCAGCCTGTCCAAATTCCTGCGATATTTTACTTATTTCGAACATGGACGTGAATACTACAAAATGTTGATAATGGTATTCGCAACGGCAAAATGAAATGTATGTACATTATTATCCGATAGTTGAACAAGATCAGTTTTTCATCAAAGATGTAGAAAAAGTAGTAATCAACATTTTCATTGGAAAATCAAATTAGAAACAAAATAACCGACGTATACTTCATTCAACAAACTGATAGAAGGGATTCCTAATCCAGTCATTTGCGAGGAGAAGACTCTAAGAGATCAGTTTTTCAATATATTCATTCATGCCACGGAAGAAAATAAGATGATTGGCACATAATACGCAGTTACTTGGGAAGAATTAATGTTGGTTTTCTTCGTTGGCCTAAGGATGAAGACGTTACATCAGTAGTTGAATCAAAAAAAAAAAAATCAACCCGATCAAATGCATCTGCTGAAGCGGTAAAGGGAATAGGTATCTCTCAAGAGAATCAATGGATGATTACAAGGGTGTGTTCATAAACTTACTCCGAGAGTAGAGTATGAGTATGGTCATGCTCAGAGAGCATACTCTGAGGAACTAAAAGTACGTTTGTGAACGCTTCGGGTAATCAGAGCTTGCTCTGAGTAAGTTTGTGAACGCAACCCAAGAATGTTGAATTGTTTAACAAAAATTATTTTGCTTTAATGGAAGTCAGAATAGGACAAAGGAGTTCTGAGACAAGAGGAACTTCAACTCTAAGAAAAAAATTGACATTCAATTTAATTCAATTTATTCATCATAGATTAACAATTGACGAGACAAGTGTCCTCCATACTCCTAAATGGTGGTCCGCGGAACCCTAGGGTTCCGCGGAAGGGCGACGGGGATTCCGACCCAGTGCGAGAGTTAAATACATTCGTCGTCGCTTGCCAAACTGGCGCCTTAGGCAAAGCCACAATTTGGCGCTCTAACATATATAGGGTGTGGCGTGATGAATGGATAATATGGTGCCTGCAGGAGTACCTTATGAAAAATATATTTTATGTTTAGTAAAAGTCCCTTGGTTTTCGAGATGTTGGAGATTTTCGAAAATTCAAGAAAATCACACCCTTCGCCACTCTTTTTGCAGGCAAGACTTCAAATGAAGCTCTTTTTTGAATATAATTCCTGGATAGATACGCTATCGAATGTAAATTATTATTTTTGGGGCTCAGGAATAGTTTTTCACTCGGTTTTTCATAAAAAAAAGATTTAACTCAAATATTCCGTGTTACTTATTTTTTTTCCTAAGTTCAACCCAGCGTGGTGTAAAAAATAATATGGTTACCTGAGTGCCAAAGCAAGAGGAAACATGCCTGTTTCACTGAGATTCTGATATTCCCGCTTTAAATACAAAATAAATTTCTATTACGATGAGTCAAGGCAGAGTTTGATGTAAGCCTTTTTCATTAATTTTTAGCAACTGAAATGATACTTGCAAGCAGAATAAAGCAATTATTCATAAGAAGTTGTAAAGCATCAAGTAGAGCTCCTGATGCCCACTTTGGACACTTTTTGTAAAAATCGATTCAATATCAAACGATATTTTAAAATTGGTTTTTTCTCTCGTATTCTTTCATTATTAAGCCCTATAGTTATAAAGTTAATAGTTTTCAAGCAAATTTCAAGTAACGAAGTGAATTTTAACTTTTTTGTAATTAAGAAAAAAGCTAAAAATTAATTTCTATTACATTGAGTCAGGACCTTTGTTACAAAAATGCTGAATTTTGATTCATAACTTGAAATTAAGTTGAAAATATTGATTTCACAACGTTGGGGTGCAATAATAAAAGAAAACGAGAAAAAATAACAATTTTAAAACAGCGTTTCATTGAATAAAGTTTCACAAATGATGTTTAACTTGGCCACCATGAATTCTGATTCATGCTCTAGAGTCAACACTTTCTGCAAGCAGAATAAAGCAATCATCTATAAGAAGGTATAGAGCATGTACTGAAGCTCATGGTGGATATCGTTCCACTGAATTAAATTTCACAATAGATACTCTAAGAGGCCACCATGAGCTTCAGTACATGCTCTATACCTTCTTATAGATGATTGCTTTATTCTGCTTGCATTTCTCATTTTAGCTGCTAAAAATTTCAGAAACAGGGTTTACGTTAAACTAGGCCTCAACTGATTGCAATAGGAATTTATTTTGTATTAAATGGTAAAAATACATAGAGTTATACCATTTCGGAATCTCAATTAAACGGGCATGTTTTTTCTTGCATTGGCTCTCAGGTAACCATATTATTTTTTACACCGCGATAGGTTGAACTTATGAAAAAAAATAAGCTAAACGGAAAACTTAAGTTAGATCTTTTTTTCGTGAAGAACTATTCATGCGCCTCAAAAATAATGAATTAGATTCGATAGATCATCTATCCAGGAATACTATCCAAAAAACAGTTTGAAAAAATTCCTTCATTTGGAGTCTTGCCTGCAAAACGAATGACGAAGGGTGTAATTCTCTTGAATTTTCGAAAATATCCAATATCTCGAAAACCAAGGCACTTTTATTAAACGTTAAATATATTTTTCTGAACCGCCATAGAGTCCTCTACCCGCAGGCGATATATTATCCATTCATTACGCCACACCCTGTATTTACATATATTTGATGATGATGATGATGATGATGATGATGATGATGATGAATGACATATATTTGCTATAAGTATCCAGCACTATCAAAATATAATATTTCTGAAAAATTGGACCAGCATAATCTACATGGACTCGGTACCATGGTTTCATTGGATATTCGATATTCCCAAGTCTGTTATTGAAATATGGAGCGTGAATTTCTTACAACTAAAAAGTTAACACAATTTTTAATCAGACTTTCATAAATTATATTAGGTCACCTTACATATGAACTGATGCGTCCCGTGAAAAATGTTCCAGAATGTCTTCCTGGGAGACAAGGGAATTACAGCCTTATGACCCGACAACAAACATAGTTCATCTACTTAGCATCTGGCTTGGCAGAATTATGTTTGTAGTACATTCTTTCTCCAAAAACCAGCCTATATCCCATTGAGAACAAAACTCGTATACATTCACATTGAATGAAAAAATCATACGGTATATACAGGATTTAGGCATAGGTCTGGATTAAATTTCTTCAACCAAGAACTTAAAATAAAAACGATGAAATCCGTCAATAAATTTTTAATTACCCTCATTTTCTGTCCAATAGAAGTTTGTCAAATTAACATCAAGATGCCGAAACACGTTAATTGATTTCTGATTGTACTTATTCTAGGGAAATAAAATTGAATATTTTTCTTCAACCCCATTCAACTTCCGGTTTTCAATTAGAAACATATAGCATGTGTGGGCTCGATGGAAATCTTTCGGAAAATGGAATCCTACCTGCATCTGTTATTTATTTTCGTGATTATTATTAGAAACTGAAAAACCCTTGACAAAAAAATATTTGATTTTAAAAAAACCGAGATTATAGTGGAATTCCATTTTCCGGGAGCTTTTCAACGAGCCCGAACATGGTACATGTTTCCATTCGAAAAACGAAAGTTGGTTGGGATTGCGGATAAGGGGTTGAAAAAAAAACAATTTCAATGCAAGAAAATGAGGATAATTGAAAATCAATCGACGGTTTTCTTTCAATTACCATTTGCCCTACGCCACACACCCTTATTTTGCTGAATTATTCTTATTCATACGACTTCCACGTATCCTCTTTTGTGGTTTTCCCAAATCTCTCATGTAAGTGTCCTGAATGTGGATGAAAGGCTTCACCAATTTCGGCGAATACGAATATGAGCTTTCGTCATCAGATAAAATGACGTGAATGTGGTATCCGTCCTCCTCGATTCTTTTCCTAAAACGAGTAGCCGTTGATGGAAATTTTACGTCAAATAGGGATGAACCCTGTGTTCACGTTTTTTTACTGCTCTGGTGGTGTAGTAGTGACATAACATAATCATATCCTCATCATAACCACTACCTGACGACTTACAGCCGTTTTCAATAAACCTATCTATCCATCGTTTCGCTTACTGACGATTGGAAACCATTGTAAAATATATCTACAGATAGATCATAGAAACGAAATCAGATGGTTTTCCTATCTTCAGTAAGTGAAACAATGGATTGATAGGAAATTTATTCTGGTGCAAGAATTCACGCAGGAGCAAATCGTCGATTTTTTGCTATAACCACTGTGTTTATTAACTACCTACCTAAGGGTTTTATCAACATTTCAAAAAGGTATCGATTGAAATTTATTTTGGGAGGATTTTGCATCTCTTCATAAACTTTTTAGGGTTTTCACTCCCAATCTCTGAAACAAAATCAATTAAAAATGAAATCAACGATTTGCTCCTGCGTAAATTCTTGCACTAATTTGTCAGGAGCAAATTAACTAGAAAAAATTGTTGCCTGACAATGAACTCAAAATAAATAACGTTGAAATTATAATTCTTCGTAACGTTTCGGAGTCTATATCAGACTCCTTCATCAGACGGAAAAATCTACTTTTGAAAATCTTCTGAATTGTCGCTTTTTGTCTGACATTAATTGTCAACACACAGAAACAGAGACTGCACAGAAACGTTGATTCATTTAATTTTGAAATTACCGGATGACAGTTCCTTCTTTAGTAAATTAATCCAAATATGATCTATTCCTATCGAACAATTTGCCAAATTATTATCTTGATCTAATAGAATACACGTAGACTCTTTAATTTTTCGTTTAAAATGGTCTGGTTCTGTCATTAAAATTTTAGTGTTGTCCCAATCCATCATGTGGTCTCCCGTATTAGAACAAATGTGATCTGCGATTTGTGATCGATTAATTTCTCTATTTTTAATATTATTTTTATGTTCGCGTTTTCTTATTTCTAGAGGTCTGGACGTTTCACCTGTATAAGTTTTACCACAAATACAGGGTATGTTGTAAATACAATTTTTTGATTTTTGTTTTTCGTTCAAAGGTTTAGTTTTTGTTGATAAAGATCTTAAATCATTTTGCGTTTTAAAAACAGTTCGTATGTTGAACTTCGAACCGATTCTTCTTATTTTTTCTGAAAGGCCATTAACATAAGGAATTACATTCAACAAATTTGGTTGTTCTTGACGGTTTGTTGGTTGTTCCTGATCATTATTACGATTTTGGTTAGTCATTTTTCTCTCTAAATTTAATATTGTTTTTTCAATAAAATTTTTTGGGTATTGATTATCCCTAAGAAAATGTTTAATGAAGTCAACTTCATTATTTCTAATTTCGGGTGTAGATGAAATTAAATTAGCTCTATCATAAAGTGTTTTAATGATACCTCTTTTGACACTTACTTGGTGATTGGAATAAAAATTCAAATATCTATTAGTATGTGTCATTTTTCGGTATACGCTCGTTTCAAAATAATTCGAAAACTTTTTTATTGAAACATCTAGGAATGAAATTTTGTTATCCTGATAACAAAATCTTTCAGAAAAAATAAGAAGAATCGGTTCGAAGTTCAACATACGAACTGTTTTTAAAACGCAAAATGATTTAAGATCTATATTAACAAAAACTAAACCTTTGAACGAAAAACAAAAATCAAAAAATTGTATTTACAACATACCCTGTATTTGTGGTAAAACTTATACAGGTGAAACGTCCAGACCTCTAGAAATAAGAAAACGCGAACATAAAAATAATATTAAAAATAGAGAAATTAATCGATCACAAATCGCAGATCACATTTGTTCTAATACGGGAGACCACATGATGGATTGGGACAACACTAAAATTTTAATGACAGAACCAGACCATTTTAAACGAAAAATTAAAGAGTCTACGTGTATTCTATTAGATCAAGATAATAATTTGGCAAATTGTTCGATAGGAATAGATCATATTTGGATTAATTTACTAAAGAAGGAACTGTCATCCGGTAATTTCAAAATTAAATGAATCAACGTTTCTGTGCAGTCTCTGTTTCTGTGTGTTGACAATTAATGTCAGACAAAAAGCGACAATTCAGAAGATTTTCAAAAGTAGATTTTTCCGTCTGATGAAGGAGTCTGATATAGACTCCGAAACGTTACGAAGAATTATAATTTCAACGTTATTTATTTTGAGTTCATTGTCACGCAACAATTTTTTCTAGTTAATTTGCTCCTGACAAATTAGTGCAAGAATTTACGCAGGAGCAAATCGTTGATTTCATTTTTAATTGATTTTGTTTCAGAGATTGGGAGTGAAAACCCTAAAAAGTTTATGAAGAGATTTCAAAAAGGTATTTTGCGTTTCAAGTAGCCTAAATTGTGAGTATACTTGCATTTTAAATGCAATTTCCAAACAAATTTCATTTAGCCCCATCATGGGGCTACTTGAAAAAACGTCTTTCAACTTTTTTTTCTTCAATATGGGAAGGGATGTTTTCTGAGTATTACACCTGATAGCCCTTACCCTAAAGTAAGCTAAAATAATTTTAGTTTCGATTAACGTATCTTTGTTACAGCGAGGTAGGACCTAAAATTTGGAAAAGTGTATCAAGTAGCCCCGTTTTACGGTAACTCCTTCGAAAGAATTTCAATATCACGTAAATAGCATCTACTGATAGCACCCTTCACACACGAGAAGCCTTCCATCAATTTGTGCCATGGTTAAATTGATCGAATCGGGAGATTATTAATTAATTATTTAATAATTTTATTGCCACAGAATAAGAAAAAAAAGCTTGAGTTTATCAGGAATTTTACAATTTGTTGACTTTTCACCCCAGATTACAGAAAAAAAAAATTGTTTCTGTAATCAGTGCTTTTTGCCGCTTCGTGCCACCTGTTCAACGAGATCTGAAACCTTTTCATAGCGTTTTCTGTTGGTAAAACTAGTGCTGCACTGGAGCATTCTTCATGTTCTATTGGTTTTCCAATTGCAAAGTCATGTTCTTTTGGAAAACTGCTTCCGCCCTAAATGCACTTAGTGCGCATTTTTTGACACGAGGTCGGGGAGCTTGTGCCAGTGTTGGTGCAATTTGGTTATTAGCTTCTTAACCACAGAACACTGACACAATTAATGGTGAAATTTGAAAAGTCAAATTATGTGGAAAACTTGAAAAGCATTTTCAGAGTATTGTTTGCAGTGGCGGCTCGTGATCTAGTTCACTAGGGGGCTACTTTTAGAATAATAATAAAAATATGAAATTTTAAAAACAGTTTTCCGCAAAATTTTATGCAATTTATAATTCTTTTTGAAACATACCTGTTCTTATCTACTTGCTCGTTGTGCTTAATAATATTATTCCGGTATTCTAATTGAGCTGCGATATTAGTCGTAACCAGAAAAGCTAATTCTGTCGAACAATTTACATGCTTGGCAGATAGCTCATGCTTCTTAATTTTTTCATTAAGGTGCTTCAAATCTCTAAATCCTGCCCTTGCCCATACGTTATCAATTGTTATACACTTGTCTTGAGAAGTTTTTGGAGTTTTATCTGCCTGGGTTAAATTTAAATCGGGAGTCGGTTTACCCAGCAGTTGAATACGGCTTTTTTCCGCCAGCGAAAGCCTCGCGAAATCAGTTTTTAAAATATTTTGAACACTATTGTCCGCCGTGATTTGAAAACGTAAACAAATACGAACGCACGCTAGGTTGTTTATACGCTAGCCGGCAGCGGCTAGAATGAAGCGGATAGGGGCGACTTTTATCGTAGCCCTTTTACTCCTTAAAACGACCGACACGAAGAGTTGCGGCTGGAGCCGAATGACTGTCCGAATGCAAGAATTCGGGGCTACACGATTCATCGCCCATGCAGGGACGAACTGCTAGATTATGATTGAAATAAACAAAACTGCAGGAGTCGCATGAAAGTTTTACATTAATAAATTATATAAATAACCGTGGAAAGTAATATTTTCATTGAAAATCGTATGGGAAGGTAAATAGCATAAAAGGACTGATTTCTTGTATGGGGGGCTGTAGCCCTATAGCCCTCACAGACCAGCCGCCACTGATTGTTTGGTATTGTTTTGCAACTTTTGTCGTCATAATTGGTGAGGATATTTTTCCTGTTATGAATTTGTTATCTTTATTTTCTGACAGTGAAAATGAGCTCGAATATTTAGCTGTTCTATCTAAACAGAAGGACACTCTGAAAATAAAAATTTTATTACAGAGGTTGTTCACAAGAGGACTGTGAACAAATGTGTGCAACAAATAGAAGAATCCTTTTGTATTTTAATCATCCGTTCGAAAATGAATTAATTGCAAAAATTAAATTAATTAACAGTTGCTGTGCAACATCTGAGAAGTACGGACGTATGTTGATAAGAAGGATTCGTTAAACCTTCGATCGAATACGCGAGATAGTAAAACGCTGAACAATTTGAGACATTCGTTGTAAGTATGTCCAAGAATACTGAAACCTCAACAAATCTTTCATCCGACGAACCAGAGGGAGACGACCCAGATTTCACACTAGTTGAAAGGAAGAAGAGCAGAAAAAAAAACCAAAACCCAGACGAAAACCGGCAAAGAAAATTGACGATAAGGAATCTCCCGGATATAAGATTGAATGAACCACAGCTGACAATGACCACACAAACAACAACAAAGATAAGAAACGAAAACATGGAAGTAAACACAGCTGAGAACGATAACAATAAGCAACATAACCCTACAACACTACAAACAATAATAACAACAAAACATTCACCTGTATATAAAACAAACAAACACTTGTTTCACATCACGTTGATCAATGGAGGAATGGATATTCCCGAATGAACGCGATATAATATTTCAAAGTAAACAAGGGTTCATTATAAAATCAAACAACTCTAAGAATAACCTTGTGAAAGCACTGGATCACTTGAAAGAGATAAAAGAAATCATCAATTATTTAGAAACAACAATGTCGACAACAACACATAGAAGAAAAACACAATTGGAATCATTTTCATCTGTTATAGCCCAAATGGAAATCGAAATAAATGAGGAAGAAATAAGTAATTTTCTCACAAAAAACAATATAACACACCGTTACTGTAAGCGCATCATATCAAGGAAAACCGACAAGCCATCACTATTCATCCGAATAATAACTAGCGAAATCCAGGCCTACGAAAAATTAGTCAACGAGGGAATTTTCTATAAATGTAGACACTATATCGCTAATCCTAGTCACCCGCCAGATCCAATACCAGTGCCTTGAACGAAATGCTCTCAATTAGGCAATCCAATCACCTGTCAAAATATTTCAATATGGCGGTCTGTTGGCAAACAACGTTTGTTTACCTTTCGTAATATCGAACTTTTGGAAGCTTTTTCTCAATATTTGACATTGATTGGTGTTAAATATCGTTTAGTTTTTTTTAAATATATAGTGAATAGTGAGAACTAAGTTTTATTCCGAAAGAAAAATGCCTGTAACAAGTATTATGGTCAATTGTGGAAGTCGTGCAGATCGGTACCATAAGGATTTTTTCGTATACCTACTGTGACAAAATCTGTGCATTACCTACATATTAACGAAGAAGGGATATGTGGTTAGCAGCTCAAGAGAGAAGATCTAACTGAATCAATTATTAGTAACCAAGGAGTATGTAGCAGACATTTCATAACGGGTAGGTACCTAAGAAGAATATCTATGTGTCTGTATTCATATACCTATAAGTGAAACTGAATATACAGTGATTTCTTTCGAATACGTTTTTATAAAGGTTTAACTTACCTAAAAAAATGTAAAATTTTCTATTCATTTTTTAGTTCAACGAAGGAAGTGATCTGGGTGATACAGAGCAAGCAGGGCAAAGCAGATTGAGAGGCTGTGCTAAACAAACAGACTTGACAATGACCAAGTTAAGTACACAAGTTGAGCAGCTCAACTTTGCCACCAGAAAAATAGAAGACTTAGAAGAGAAAGTTGAAAACACTCCTCGGTGACTAATGGACAATATCAATAATGTATTTTTGTGGAAGTATTATTGTGGGTTCGATCATAAATTCATCAAAGCAGCTATTTTTCCAGAAATAGAACCTCACATTTCATCAACATCAACAGAAGTACTGAGTCCTAACAATCAAATGTTACTCACATTAGTAAAATTGACGTATGTTTGAATAATAAAAATATTTGAGAGAAACTCAATTGTGTTGATCTGCATTTACTTACTATACTAAAAACATATACATAGATATATAAATTTTATTGTACTTCAGTAATTAATGAATACAGTGCAAACAAGTTTGCATGATTTATTTCCATTAATCAAATCGAACGATACTTACACCAAAATGGTAACATTCAATGAAGAAATTATAGAGAATAATATTTTGATTGTTTGACAAAAGGTCCTACATAATGAAAAAGATCCACACAAGTTTTGTAAAAAAAACAGTGAAGAGAATTAGGTGAAAAAGCACCAATGATGTTATCCTCTGAACTCATGAAACCCATAATTATTGAGTTTCAATTCATGCAAGGCAAAAAAACATTTTCTAAATTATATATTGAATGAATAAGAACGTGACCTTAGTGCATATACATTATCTATAATGATATTCACCATTTTTTTAAGAAATTTAAGTGAAACACAAATCTCTGTTTGCCAACCAAGCGCCATATTTGACAGTTGAAAGCCACGTGGTCTGGATTCCCTAATTCACTCATACCACAGATAAATGTAATTCACCAAGAATATGCACCAAGTGCGGACAACAACACAAAGAATCAGAGTGCACCACTAGCTTACCACCAAAATGTTCGGCCTGCCAATCGACAGAACATGTAGCATGGTCATTGAAATGCCCAAAAAGACCATTGAAACCTATAGAAGGTATTCCCAACATTAAAATACGATCAATTAACAAAAAAACCAATGAAATGGATCCTGAAAAAACACATTTTAGAAACCAATATAAACAAAATCAATAATCCCAAAAACAGCAATAGGCAACAACTTATTCAAAAACTTCAGAAACGTTTCATCGATAACTTCAACATAAGCACAGTACCCACATTTATTGGCAACAGGCTGTATATCCTGATGGTCGATTTGGAGAATGAAAACAAACCAGTGGAGGGGTTACAGTTGTACAGGGACATTCAAACTTAAATTCTTGTATTCAAACATCAATAACTACAAGAATAAGAAGGAGCTTATCAAACACTACCTTGAATATAACAACATAGATTGCGCTATGTATGTGGAAGCAAAAACCAGAGACACAGATAACACACAATACAGGGATTGGATTAACATTGTGAAACATGGAAATATTCTGAACACAAATCTGAGAGGTTGTGCTATGGTTCAAGCAAAACGGTCAGTGAACATTGAAAAAAGTAATCCACCTCATATGAACAACCAGTGGAGTGATGTTCTGCATTTTACTATCCCATTTAATAATGATAAACTCCACTTTTTTCTTGTATACTTGCATCACTCCGGTAGACAGATTGAAGAAAATTTATTGATCAAAGCATCTCAGTATTAATATTCCATCATATTAGGTGACTTTAACCCAAATAATCAAAAAAAGTCACAGATAAAAAATTTCCTCAAAAACTCATACTTCAGTAAAATAGACACTCCACCAACATTTCTAATGGAGAACAATCCAGACTCTACACCTGATTTATTTTTTTGCACAAGAAACATAAGAAGCAACATTGAAAACATCAACCTCACTCCAGACATTGGAGCAGAACATCTAGCAATAGAATTTACAGTGGATATGTTACGAAAACCTATGGAGTACTCACAGGAAACAAAAATGCTGTACGAAAAATGCAATATTGGAGAGGTCAACAAACAAGTAATTCAAATTATAAATCCAGAAGCTGATATTACTCAGGAATACATTACACACTTCCATAGTTCACTAACCGAAATAATAAAAGAACAAACACCAACTTATGTGAAAAAATATTATAGTCAAACACTACCTCCCCACATTTTGAGATTAATAAGGTTGAAGAAACAGTTATACCGTGAATACCAATGCACCGCAGACCCATGTTTCAAAAGAAAATTCAACCAGCTGAATAAGGATATACATATTCTGACTTCTAATTATAGGTCTCACAAATACTTGGAAGCCTGCAAGGAAGTAGAAATCCAAAAAGGACGAACATACTGGAGATCCATCAAAAAACTGTCGAGATACATGACTCACAATTCCACCCAATCAATTCAAGTTCAAGGAAAAACTTTGATTAATGAAAGAGACATTACAAACGCTTTCTCGGAGCATTTTCGGAAATCATTCGAGGAGTCTACTAATAGCGATTACGCTGTAGATCATAAAACCACTGTAGAAAATTGGTATCAAAATAGTTTCCCAGGCATAACACAAGAAGAAGATATTCCACTCATCACAGAAGATGAATACTATGTCTGGCCTGCCTGGCAGCTATCTGGTAGATGGCCTGCCAGGTAGCCATCGTAACGACGTAGACGATGCAGCCAGCCACGCCTGCTGTCCGCAGTCCCATTCCTTTTTCCTCTCTCTTTCACATCCTTTATAGGGGTGCTCTTTCTGCTCTCATTTCTCTACCCCTCACCCAAACCGAGAAAGGGGAGCACAAACCCATGAAAATGGTGATTACGAGAAGCCTCGGAAACAAGTCGCTGCCTGGGGATCGTCAGGGCATGTCTGGAGCCGGCGCTGGACATGACAGCATGCGGGACGTCGGTGGCAGGATGTTGAGGAAGCGGGCTCCTGCTGCAAAAGAAGCTACAGCTCCAAAGCAACAACAGCAACCAACGAGTCCAATTCAATTGTCGACTCGAACCGCTGAAAGTGCTGCGCAGGATATTCAGCCAGTGCTCACCCAAGCGGGGTTAGTTAGAAAGCGCATGAAGTGGACAACGTCCATGAATGAAACTATTGTGCGCATATATAACTCCATCACGGGACTAGGGCAGAACACGAACAACTATAGAAAAAGGCTCCACGAGGAATTCTGCAACGCCTACCCAAATCTCAATGTCACTGAACAACGAGTGGCAGACCAGTACCGCGTAATTCTGAGAAATGAACTAATACCTACGGCCCGAATCGACGCAATCAAACGAGAACTTCAGCGTCCGCCTACAATAGAGAATAACACCAACACCTCTGATGAAATTCACATGCCGGGGCAACAACAGGCAGAAGAAACTGATACTGAAAGTCCATCTTGCAACGCAAGTGAGCCTGAACACCAGGACGATAGGGAAGAGCTCCACCGACAAGTTGACTCTGACATGAGGAGATACTTTGCCGAACTGGAAGGAACAGATCCTCTTCATCGAGTAGCACCTCCACGACTCAATACATCCAAGAAACTGTCACTTATAATCGACATCTTGAATAAGGACGTTTTACCTGAATACCTACAGAACGGAAGTTCATTGGAATATCTGCATCTAGTTTTTCACTGTGCAGCGCTAACGACAGCGAAAACCATGGGGGCAAAAATTCGCCGAACGAACAACGATGGTCCAAAATTACACAAATTACACGCGCCAGCATGGCAGAAACGTCTTCAACACAAAACAGAAAGGCTAAGAAGAGACATTGGACGACTGACGGAGTACTTGAACGGGAATCGCGGAAGGAAGGTTGTGAAAGCTGCCAAAGAAATCATCGATAGAAACAGAACACATACCGAACGAGAGACGGAGAATGCTACAGCACACCATTGCCTTGACACTCTGAAGCAAAAATTAAGTCTGTATGCAGAACGCCTGAGGAGATATAAAAGCAATTATAGCCGGAAAAGAGACAATAATTCATTCGAAAAGTCCGAAGAATCTTTCTACCGGACACTCACATCGTCGGATGGAGAAAATGGAAAGTTACCACCAAAGGAAGCCATTGAACAATTCTGGACCGAACAACTATCAACGAAACCTCAGTTCAATGGAAATACCGGATGGATTGAAGATGAAAAATCTGAAGCTATAAAATATGAGCCGATGCAGCATGACATGATCACAATTGAAGAAGTAAAATCAGCTATCAGAGGACTGCACAACTGGAAAGCACCTGGGCCTGATGGATTACAGAACTTCTGGATCAAGAAACTTTGGATCATGCATGACAAATTGACCTCCGCAATAAATGATGTCATTGAAAATCCTGAAAGAATGCCAGTATTCCTTACACATGGCACAACATACCTGTTACCTAAAGACCAAAGGAATACAGAAGACCCATCCAAGTACCGACCAATCACATGTCTTCCAACGATGTACAAATTAATCACATCGTGCATTTCGAACCGAATTTACAACCATTGCGAAAGGAATAACATCATCGCCATGCAACAGAAAGGATGCACCAAAGACAGCCGAGGGTGCAAAGAACAACTAATAATAGATTCAGTTATCTGCAATCAAGCGTTCTCCAAGCGAAGGAATCTTTACGCTGCGTACATAGACTACAAAAAAGCATTCGATTCTATACCTCACGAATGGCTCTTGACGATCTTGAAGATTTACAAGGTGGATCCCAATATTGTTAAGTTCCTGAAAAACGCCATGTCAACCTGGCGTACTAGTCTTCAAATGAAAGCAGCAGATTGCTCCATTACAACAGGACCTATTCCAATAAGACGCGGAATTTTCCAAGGAGACTCGCTGAGCCCTCTGTGGTTCTGCATGGCCCTGAATCCCTTGTCTCATAGATTGAATTCTACGGACTACGGATTTTCCATCAAGAGCGGCAGTAGAACTATGATGAAACTGAATCATCTCCTTTACATGGACGATTTAAAACTCTTCGCATCTACCAAAAAACAAATGCAACTGATGCTGAAAATGGTGGAAGGATTCTCGGAAGACATCAAAATGAAGTTTGGACTAGAAAAATGCCGACTGCTAAACATAACGAGAGGGAAAATGGAAGATGGTACGTTCAAACTCAAGGAAGGTGCAGAAATTGAAGCATTGAAGGAAGGAGACACATACAAGTATCTGGGCATAAAACAGGCAAGAAAAATCAATCAGACCCAGATGAAGAAAGAATTAACGGAGGAGTTTACCCGAAGATTGAGAAGGATAATGAGAACTGGTCTTAACAGCAAGAACCTGATAAAAGCGATTAACACCTACGCTTGCTCGGCGCTGAGCTATTCATTTGGTATTATCTCTTGGACGACCACCGATTTAGCAGCTTTACAGAGAAAAATACGGACGATGCTGACTAAACACAATAAACATCACCCCAAAAGCTCAATAGAACGGACAGAGCTACCACGGCATCTTGGGGGTAGAGGAATTGTTGATTTGTCCAACCGTATGTCCCAGGAAATTGAAGGACTTCGAAAATATTTCTTGAGCAAGGCAGCTTCGTCAGAACTCCATCGAGTAGTTTGTGTTGCTGATACTTCCACACCGTTAAAGCTACACCAGGATCACTTGGAAACCGTCGAACACTCTGCAGAAAGTAAAATGCAGAAACTGATTGGCAAACCTCTGCATGGGAGGCACCAGAATGAGGTCAACCATGATTACGTCGACATGTCTGCGTCGAACTACTGGTTGACTTCCGGAAGGTTGTTTCCTGAGACAGAGGGCTTCATGCTCGCCATCCAGGATCAGGTGATTCCAACAAGAAATTACATGAAATACATCGCCAAGGATGCCTCAGTGGCGGACGATAGCTGTCGTTATGGCTGTGCGACACATGAAACTATCCAGCACATCACCGGGGGATGTCAGAAGTTCGCGGGCACGGAGTACAAAAATAGACATGATGCCGTTGCCAAGATTCTTCACCAAGAATTGGCACTGAAACACCAACTTCTGAGTTCGAAAAAGGTTCCTTATTACAATTACCATCCAGATGCTGTATTGGAAAATGAACATCACAAGCTCTACTGGGATCGCACGGTTCTCACAGACCGGAAAATAACCCACAATAGACCAGACCTCATATTGCTCAATAAGGATGAGGACAGAGCACTATTCATCGATGTGGCGATTCCAAATAATAACAATCTTCTAGATAGGCACACTGAAAAGGTTTCAAAGTACAGAGATCTCGAGGAACAAACCAGGAGACAGTGGAAGCTGAAAGATATCAAGACCATCCCTATCGTCATATCGTCTACAGGCCTGGTACCGAAGAAGCTGCTAGAGAACTTGAGGAGGCTTCAGTTGGACGAAAATGTCTATAAAGTCGTGCAGAAGGCGGTACTGCTAGGAACGGCGAGAACTGTACGCAAGTACATGGGAAATTCAGAGGAACACCGTCTGCTCCGACAGGAAGTGCGGGTGGAGCAGGAATCCAACCTACAGCAGGGAGGCGAGGAGCGACCCGGACCCGACCACCACCACGAGCCCGAAAACCTGGAAAGGGCTCCAACAGAGCTTAATCCTTTTGATATCTGAGATATCTGGGATAAGTGAATTTTCCTCTGGAGAGGAGTGTGAAAGCCGCAAGGCTAAAGTCATAATAATAAGTATATTTGACATCAAAAAATTTACATGCCACGTCAAAGAAAAAAAAAAAAACAGCAAAACAAATATTTCAACTATTTAGAAATTCCTCAATTGAATAGATAGTTTTGTTTATTAGAAAATCTTTAACTTTCTTCTTAAAAATCGACTCATTCAATCCCTTAATATCATCTGGTAGGTGATTATACAATTTGGGTCCCCAGAAGTCTACACTTTGTTGGGTTCTCTTTTTTTTGTGGTAAGGTATAGACAATTTGCTCTTGTGCCGTGTATTGTATTCGTGGTATTTGTTGTTTGTTGGGAACAATGATTTATTCTTGTGAACATAGTTTACACATTCCAGAATAAACAAGGATGGAACAGTTAGTATCCTGAGGATCCGATATGCTTCCCTGCAACTTTCGGTCTTCTTTAGATGAAATATTATTCTGATGGCCTTCTTTTGCAAGATCAAAGCACTACATCATGGAAAAAACACGTCTCCTGGTCATGACAATATTCCCAGAAAAATATCGCGAAAACTAGACTCAGTCATCCATAATACCATAAGAAGGATATATAACTATTGCTTGGTAAACTCATACTTCCCTAGGGCCTAGAGAATGGAAAAAAGGAATACTCATCACTATTCCAAAAGAAAAAACAGACTATAGTAGAGTAGAAAACTACAGACCTATCACGTTACTCACGGTACTGAGCAAAAATTTCGAAAAATTTTGACTGAATAAATACATGTTGCACTATATATATATATATATATATATATGTATATATAAAATCAAGCGTCACTCTCCAAAAATTAAAATCGGCGGAATTGTGGTTTGACCTACAAGCAGCTGTAAATACTTAGGTATACTTCATAGACCATAAACTGAGCTTCAAAAACCACACGAAGACAGAGAAAACAGCAGCCATCACACAAGCCGGACATTTCAGGTAACTCACCTATAAGAACTCTGGAATTAATATCACGACTGCTAGCACGATTTACAAAATGATATGCAGACCACTACTAGAATACACACATACAATTTTATCGAATACATCAAAAACAACTCTCAACATTTTAGAAATCGGAGAAAGAACAAGCTTAAGAAAGATCACCAAACTGAGACACCCCAACAACCTGTTGCACAATCCTCCTTACCAACTGGTATACGAGACAACGGAAGTAGAACCAATAATATCGAGATTGCATAAATTAAACAAGGAATTTATCAGGAAGCAAACAACAGGATATCATGGAACCACTGATTCACCATTACGACAGAGAAGGTACACCAAAGGCCAAATTACCACCACTTTTTGAACACCTACTGACTCTGGAATAATTTTTTTTTTATTATTCTAGTATAACATTTGTATACACACGTACACATAATTGAAATTTAGTTTTTTATCAACAAATATATATGTAACTGGCAGGAAGACCTCGGTCGCTAGCCATTTGATCCGATTCGAATCAATACTTATTTTCTCTCTCTCTCTCTCAAATTAATTCGAACTCGGGCACTTACTAGTCAATTTGAAAACATGTTTTGGATTATCTTCTTCAACTGCTCCATTTATAGAAATTATTTCTTGATTGATTCTGAAAGTGAGGTCTAAAACATTTTTCATTTTTGATTACAAAAAGGGCGGAGCAGAGCACAAAAAACATGGCCTTGAACAAGGCACAATGACAGCGAACCCAGATTTCACTTCAATCTATGATCGTCTTGTTCAAATAATAAGGTTTCGTAAGTTCTGCTGAAGCTGCACTAGATGTGCTCCTTGACATCACGGAAATAATATTAGAGTGCACTTAGTCCAGAACCAGTTTTAATAATAGAAAACACTATCTTCCCATCTAAACTTGTTTCTGTAATCTATGTTTATCAGTTCCATAATTCTAAGATGTCTAAAACACTGGTGTGCGCACTTGTCACTTTTTGCAAGCTTCAACATTTCAGAAAATCGGGGATATGGGATCAGTTTCGTGGCGGCGCCACCATGTCATTTGCTTCGTTCTATACTTGTTCTACCAAAGGAAGTCCGATGATACTCTCTCCTTTTATTTTGTTTTGCGTTGATATCGAATGTCTATCAACGAGTTCAAAATATGAACTGGTCCATTTTGGGAGCTGTTAAAGAATATTTGTGCTTTACAGTTCAATTTTCGTTGCAAAAACAAATCTGTCAATATTTCAACACTATCGAATAAGGGTTCAAAGCAGAGGTCAAAGGAGGATTTACTGTTCTTCTTCAAGATAATTTCCTTCCTCCTTGAATTCGTGAGGGGGGGTAAGGGTTCGAAGGAGTATTTATTATTCTTCTTCAAGATAATTTCCGTTTCACAGATTGAATTAATGAGGGGGGTAATTCAATATGATTTTAATAAAACACAGTTGATTGGTCAAATATATAATATATTCAGTTGACGGAAGGTGAATTTTCACTATATATACTCAGGAAGAATATTTGAAGTAACAGACTCGAATAGATTTATGTATTTCTGATACTCAATACATACTCACAATTCACATTACGAATTTCCAATACAGTTTCTTTGAAATATTGCTGAAGTTTCCATAAAACTTAGCTATATCGGTCCCGAGTGTTCGTTTTCTGATTTGGTTCTGCTTCAAATTCCAACAACACCGAATTCTTAGATGTAGCTCTTGATTGTCCATACAGACAACTGAACCTACTGAACGACATGTTGAATAAATGAATGTTCTACAGTTCTACACCCCTTTCTCGAAACTAATACATTTTCACACACCAATAATCGCTTATAAATACAACATATTCGTACGTCGTAGGAAAGTATTCAAATTATTTTCAAATATTAAATGACAATGCCCAATGCTCTGTCAAATTCTAAACAGCGCTACTTACAGTGGGAAAAACGAAACTGATCCCATATCCCAACGAAAGTAAAAACAAAATCGAATCAGTGAAAACACCAGAGTTTTAGACATCTTACATAATTCTATGCAGGTATAAAATGTCATTTCAGTCAGCAAATATGTCAATCTGATATCTATAATACTGATCTTCATCATGATACCCTTATGCAAATCATCTGTACCTACATCAAAACCTGCACTCTCATTTTGTATCAGAAATATAGGGAATAACTGGCATAATATATCTAGAAATCGATGCTTACAATGCAATATCTGCACAATGATTGGTGCTTTAACACTTTTATTTCTCTATATATTTCTCAAGTTATTATAAGAGCTGGATGAATAGAAGTTAAATATTGATTATCAGCAGTTTATTTAGTAATTCTTTCAAATCAATGTCAAGCAATACTTTAATAGCAAAACTGTATGTGGAAAATCGAATGACTAACCTGGCAAGAGTTAAATCATGTTTATGATATTGCATTGCTTTTCCATAATCACCAAGGTAGAAATAAGCATTTCCAAGTTGACTATATATGGCACTCAAAGTTCTGAGGTCATCCGTTCCAGCTTGGATGGCTGCTTGAAAGAAAGCTACTCCAGCACGACAATCTCCTGATTTACAAAGACGCTCTCCTTCTAGTGCAAGCTCTAAACACATATTAGTTGAGCCATCGTAGTTCTGGGTTAAAAATGAAAAATTACTAAGATGAAGCACATTATATATTCTATTAGTTATATAGATCTATGTAAATAACATACTTTATTTTCAGCAAATATTATACCACCTGAAATATTTTTTATACTTACAGGAGAATCTGCTGATAAATTCGCTATACTCGAACTCAGAGACATGATAGCAGATTCAATAACTATTTCTGTAGAATAATATAGACTTGTGAACCTTTACTCATGGAAAATAAACAATTAATTTTGTAATTTTCAACATATTTGTCAAACTCTCAAACTTTCTGTGCTCAAACCAGAGACAAACTCTAGCTCAAAGCTCAAACCCAGAGACCTTTCTCTATGCTCAAACCAAAGTAAAAAGTACAGAACACGAAAGCCATGTTTTGGCGACATTGAACTAAAGAAAGTTCAATGTTTGGCGATTAAGCGTCTTTATCTATTAAAGCACTACTCTGTAATCTGTGTATTAAAGCCATTAAACTAAAGAAAGTTCAATGATTAAAGCATCTTCAAGCGTGACGTCATTAATTTTGTTGTCGCAAAAATAGAATATCGCTGATGGTTGAGTCATCTGTCGTTGTCATCAGGCAGCGAATTGAATTGTGAATTTTTCAATTTCTGTTCTTTGGCTATTATTTGAAAAATATTTTTTTATTCTAAATGATAATGCAGAAAGTGCATTATTGGCAGTAAAAGCTAAAAGCACTCTTCCCTAGTAGGAATTCGAATCAAATTCGATATAAACAGCATATTCTTCCTTCTTCTTTACCTTTTCCCGCTTAAGACGACACAGGCGCTCTCCAGAGACCGCCAGGTTCCGCTTAAAGCGTCTTAAAGACTGACGTCATGACTTATTCGCTCGAATAGCACCGCTTAAAGTCGCTTCACTCGTCTTAATCGCGAAAATATGGCTTAATATTAAAAGTAAACACACCCTCAGAACACAAATGAAGGCTGTGGTCCGTATATACACTTTGGTTACTTCTGGTTAGTAAGTGGGCGGTCCGTATATGTCGAATTCCTGACAATTTGGTTCAATATCAGTCACCAGAGTAACCGCTCTGGTAACTTTCGGTTACCAAATGTGTATATACGGACCATACGCATAAACACACAGAACATCGAGCAGAATACATCTATCAAAATCTATGGTCCATGCATTAGTGAAAACTTTCTCTATGAAAACTTGTCTCTGGAGCGTATCAGCAAGATTCCTCTTTGTTATCAGCGTATGGACGCATTTGATAACCGAGATCGAAAACCGAGAGAAAAAAGCGTTTTGAGGTCACAACGCACCCCATTTATGTACTGAACAATCTTTTAGTTCGAGTGTATATCACTGGCGCTAGTGTGCTGAGCTGTATATCGAAGAATTGCTCTGGAAGACTCTTTGCTCGTTAGCACCTCCGAAAATGGCAACGCTGTATTGTCCAAGCAGATGTAGACAGGCGGAATATCACTATCAGCAAAGATTACTCTATAATCTTTGACTATCAGTATACGGAGGAATTAACTGAAGAGAGGCGCAGCGCGTTATCTCCTCCATTATTGCAATCCAGGCGGCATATCTCAAAGATTTTTTATCGCATTCTTCTGTAGGTTAAAGAATCACCTGAAAGAAAACCAATCTTGGCTCTCTCGAATGGGATTATGATTATAATTCATCGTGTGTATCTATGCATCCGTTGAACTTCTTTCATCTCAAGCTAACACTAAAATTCTGAATTTGGCGAACTATTTCATTACCTATCTCAAAACAAATCGATTTGAGTCTTGTCCATAATAATATTGCTTCCCTTTATGGAAATGATCTATATAGATAATACTACCTATTAGAATAACGAATAATCAGTATTGTTACATTGCATCTGTTCAGAGAAAAAAAATTTTTTTGGAAAAGAATATTCAGATGTAAATGTTGATGAATATTCAAGGACAATGAGCCATTCCGAAAATTTTCATTTCAGAATCAAGAGAAAAAATGCTACAAATTTTACAATATCACAGAAATGAACAACGTCGGCTAAATCGAATGTTGGACATTGTTGTGTTATTTCAAATGGAACGCTCTATATATTTTTCTTAAATCGGATTGCTCAATGATTTTGAGGAATCCTTTGCTCAGAAACATCTCTTTTATTATCGATTATGTTTAAATATTGTATTTTCCCGAAAATTTAAAGAGCTTGTACCAGAGACAGGTTGTCTCTGGCTTGTACCATCTAAATTTTTTAGTGATGTATCATAAAGAAAAGTACCAATTATATCGAAACAAGGAAGATTTTATGAAGAATTATTCAAAACAGATTTGCATTTTTCGATAGATCATACAGGATGTAAGGGAAAAAATAAAGGCCTCGAGTCAACATATTTTGAAATTGCAACCATATTTTTGTCAAGACATGATGAATCTACAAAATGAAGTAAATAATATAGATACATACTCGGATACATATGATTGATATACAGATGATTGATTGGTAAATTCTCAAAAGCTATGATGAACAGCGGACACTATGATTGGCGCATGATGAAAGGAGCTCCTTTCTGTCTTTCTAGAAAGACAAAAGTTAATTTAAGTATTTTCGCATGCAGTTTTATTATTCAAAATAAATGATGAAAGTACACAAGAAACAATGAATAGATTGGAACAATTGAAGAACACCTTGCTTATATGGTTAAGAAAATGGAGAATAAAACTCAACCCAAAAAAATCAAAATTTTTGCTCTTTCACCATAAAAGCAACCAAAACTCACCGACTCTAACCTTGGACAACACCACTTTAAAACCAAGCACAAATTGCAGATATCTTGGAATGATAATTGATCACAAATTGAATTTTAAAATGCATATTAAATCAACTAAACAAGCAACTATCAACAGAGCTGACCATTTCAGAAAACTGACATACAAAAATGAAGGTATCAGCACAGAGACAGCCAGCAAAATTTATAAGATGGTCTGCAGACCTCTGCTAGAGTATGGTCACCAAATCCTGGGACAATGCAATAAAAGTGCGATCAAAATGATTGAAGTGGCTGAACGCACTAGTCTGAGAAAGATCACCAACGAATATCTTTATGAGAAAACGAAAATAGAACCAATAAGCAGCAGAATACAGAAACTAAACAAGAAATTCATCAGTCAACAGCATAACATTGATACAATAGAACCACTATCACATAGCATATCTCACCTCGAAAGACCAAAAAGAAAATTACCAGAACAACCTATATTTCAATACCTACTTAGCCTACTTTAATATCCTAGACATTTTATATTGCACAGACTCACATACAATTCACATATCATTATATTGTAAAATATAAATTGAACATGGGCAGGAAGACCTCGGTCGTTAGCCCTTTGAATAGCATTCAATAAAGTTATTTTCTCTCTCTCTCTCCCTCAAATAAATGATGATTCTTATAATTAACAAATCAGGTGCAATTGAAATTTTTGTTTTGGTCTTCGAAAATAACACATATTGATTGAACTTCGACTATCCAAAATAAATAGGTACATAGATAAAATATATCTATATACAGGATATCTGTAAACAAATGCGAAGAACTAAGGGAGATGATTCCTTAATGAAAATAAGCGGGGGTAGTTCCTATAAATTTTTTTTTCCAAATCGACAGCCCTTCCAAGATACAGCCTTTGGAAGGCGATGAGTTTACAGTTTCAATTTTTTTTTACAGGTTCTAAAAAACACTGAGTCATAAAACCATACATATTATGAAGCACTGAGTATAGATTGGTACCAGTTTCAACTTCGGCAAGCTCGTTGTTTAGGCGGTAACTTGCTATCGATTTCTTCAATGTGTCTCTCCCTTAAATTCAAAAATTTCTCTTAAAATGTTGAAATTTGAGTTATTATGCTATTGTCATAGAAGTGTATGAAACTAGCAGGTCGGGGGATCCAAGATTTCGGGCCGATTCACCTTAAAGAAACATATTAAAATGAATTTCTTGAATACCGAGGCTAAAAACCACTATTCTCCGCTATAAAAATTAATATTATTCCAATAATATACCGACTTATAATTAATGCTACGTTACTATTACCCGGTTGTTCAGTTCAGGATTAGGCCGAGATTCAAGATGATCCTAGATTAACCTGACAAAAATGAACTGAAATGTCAAAATCAATCTAGGATAAACTTTAATCCCGAACTGAACAACTGGGCCTATTCAAGTAGAGTTTCGGATTTTGCGAGAATCTACTACTTTTTCTTCAAAACAACAACTGCGCTGAAGGAAATGTGATTGACTGTTAGCGACACATAATATCAACCATCTAAATTCTATATTGTATACAAATTTTTTTGAACTCTCATTATATTATGTAGCAGTCTGATACTGAAATCCGTCATTTGACAAACTGAGTTGTCAGTTTATAGACTGACCAACGTTATCGAATGCTATTGATCTACTTATTAATTAAATCGTTCTATAATTGGTCCTGAATTTACAGTCGTATTGTGAACACCGATATCCAACGGATTATCTAAACACGAAATAAATTCTGAAATGTTTCGGATCATGAGGCTAATTGAATAAGTATCTTGTTCGTATCTTTTGTTGAACTTCATTATTCTAAATATTCGTCAATGAATGAAAATATAATATAAACACAGATAATTTTTTGATTTATTCGTCATCAAATCATTAAATAAATCGTTTCTCGAAAAGTTTCGAGTCTTGAGGCAAATAGAATATTGAAATATTTACATCATTATTTGCCGAACTTCAAAGTTCTGAATGAATTAACCCTCTAATGCCCAAGTTTTTTTTCCTTTTTTATAATTATTTCCGTATAGTTTCAAATTAGCTTATGTAATCTACATCTTTTTTTCGCAAATAGTTAACTGATTTACATTAACACCTGTTCTCACAAAATGAACCTATACTGAAGGCAGACATGGGCAGAATAATTTTGTATCCACTTATATGCAACCAGTCTCAAGGCGGACTTGGGTATTAGAGGGTTAAAATCTAAACTTGACAATGCGAGATAATTTTCGCAAGAGTTTCAATGAAATCTGAAAATTTCCATCATTCTGGAGCATTCTGGACATCAATACTTCTCGAATCATCCATGGAATAAATTCAATTTTATTCAATATAACAGGCAAAACGAAATGTTACTCGAACTGCATCTTGAGCAATTCCTGCAATTCGTTCCTAAAAAGCTAGAATCAGGTAGAAAATATTGAACCAAAGATATTACACACATTACAGTGCGTATGGTCCGTATTATGGAGGGTAGAGAGAAGGAGAACAAACTAGTGTAACGAAATGTGTCCGCAAGAAACCGTAAATAGGCCAGGTGGCGCTGTGAAGCAATAAAGGAGATAAGGATAGAAGATGTATTGACAGAGATGCACAGTGTTCGCGCCTTTTTTAAATAGAAGAATCATGACATTATTAAACAAATTTCATTGATTTGTTCATGGTTCATGATTCAACTGCAGTGATTGTCAACAAAGACAAATTTGACGATATTGGAGATCAATGCTAATTAATATAAGAAACGAATAATATATAACCCGTTTCCACGAAGCTTGATCAATATTGATGACGGATATTTTCAATCCATAAGAAGTTTATCATGAGAATTCAGAATATCATTCTTGCAGCAAATAATGTACGTTTATGTATATTTAAGGATTATGAACTGCGACATCGTCCATATGGATTGTTAATACAGATGATTATTCTAAGTTGTGTAGTTTCCGTCTTCAACTCAGTTATGTATCGTGCGAAAAAAAATCGTTATATCTTATCCGAGAATCATATCCATCTCATTAAAATTTGAAGAACATAAATTGTTAATTAAATGCATATTTATTTAGTTGAATTTGCTTTAGCAAATGGCTCTTTTCACTGTTTTTCTATCAATAAAATAAGTGCAAGATTCGCAAGCAATTATATGGAGGTTTGTAATAGAAAAGGTTTAATTAGTAAGGAGAGGAATATACAACAAAATTGAAAAAAAATATTTATTTATTCTCAAAAAACCAACATGCATACACATTCAAGTCAGCAATTTTGCATTTTTTTTATGCATCTTCATTTTTGCCCTACTGGCTTCATGGTTTTTATTATCTGACCTGGCCAAAAACCTGGCACGCATAACTATATAGAAATCTATAATTTTTTTTTGTCAGCTCTACTTTGTGCGAATCACATCCATCTAGCTGCACTCTTCTTGCTTCTCAATTTCCTCTATGAGATCAATATTGAGCGTCATTTCAGCCACAGTTTTTAGAATACATTTTTCTAACGGCTTTGTTAGCAGAAATAAATCCAAACTGGAATAAAACAACCCTCCGTATTTTTCCATTTTTCCGATAATTTCATTCCTGCCATCATCCTATTTTCTGGAATTGTTCGTTAATATATTTATGTGTTGCCCTTCAAAATGTGAAAGCCATTGAACTAAAGATGCTACTTGCATTGCCCTACATCTTTTCAGATACCACAGTTATCAAAAGAAGACACGATAATTCAAATTCAAAATTTCTATTTCAGACTTTACATGAATAATATCAAGCTGGGAAAACCTACATTGTACATGAAATAATATAAGTATAAACAACTGTTACTACTACTACTACTAGTAGAAGACATTATTCAATTAAAAAAAAAAACAATTTTATAATTTCATGTTATGCTATGATGAACAATAAATTATGAATAACAAATTCTAGGGATCTCTTTAAATTTAACTAATATCTGCCATCACTCAGAGAGCTAGCCAATATCTTCTAGTTGCAGAATACTGTGGTTTCATCTTCTCCAAGCTGGGAACATCCACACTGCAATGTTACAATAATTGATAGAGACCCTGTAGTAAAGAAGTAAATATGATCTAATACTCACTTTTTTCTGTAAACGATTACATTGTTTCAGCGTACTACCCTTCTTACGCTCAAATATAATCCATTTTTCCTGGACACTATTGCCACCTTTTCTATCATTGAGTTTCTTTCGGAGGACTCGACATGATTGACATTGAAGATTTTGTTGCATTCTTTTATACATTCCATGTCCAACAATAACTCCTTGACATCCTTTCCAAAAACTGAAAATGTTGCAATATATGAAAATCATGCTATTGGCTGCATTTAATCAATTACCTTTGATTCTCAATTTGGGTGCCAACACACAATGGCCACTTCTGCACACTTTTCAGATATGCATAAACATCTTCAGGCAGTGCCGAGACAATTTGGTCATCTACATGTAGTCTTTCTTTATTGGGAAAGATAACCTGTTAACAAAATCATATGAATATGGTTAATGAATGACAATGAATTAAGTAGTCTCACCAAAACTGCTAAATCATCTTTAACCATTATGTGGTTTTTAATGAGACGAGTCTCTGGATCCAACCTAATGTATTCTATTCCATCAGGCTTTGGTATGTAAGCCCAATGCTGGGGCAAGAATTGCTGATATTTGTCCAACAAATATTGCAATGGTTTTTCTGATTGTTGTACGCAGTAATTATGTTCTATGGGAACTTCTGATTCTTGCTGTGAGTGCTGATTCACAATTTCTTCTTGATGTTGTATTATTTCTGGTTGTTGATGTACAAGCTTTTGTTTGTCTTGCAACATTTGCTCTTCCACAAGATGTTCACCAGCAGAACTGTGGAACTGATGCTGAATTGTTGGCAACGCTTCTGGTTTGAGTGTTTTCCTATGTAATTCATGTAAATGGACAACATCCTTAATAACAATTTTGTTGTACATGTTAATATGTTCGCTCTTGAAATGCAACTGGCAAACTAAATCATGAGGCTTTTGACCAACTTTCTATCCTCCCAGGGGTCTGTTGAGACAGAAAAATAATTATAGGTAATTAATTACAAATAATAACAATAATAGAAATTTCATTCTACTCACATTCGCTTTGAAAAATGATAATTTGCCCTGAGGAAGACACGTTTCAAAACTGCTTATACGACCAACTGGACAACTCTTCACCACACATAACTTAGACATTTTGAAGGTAATATAATTTGAATGCTCTTGTTTCAATACTAAAATTCAACTCTCTACTAAATACTATGGTTGAGTTCGGCTTAGCGACTTTTCGACTCTGAGCATGTCAAGTGTATTTCAATCGCGTTCGACTTCGATCTCTGAGTATTCCCTTTTCTGTTCGGGTCGTGACGGAGCATGTTCTCCGATCACGCTCGCACTTCCCCGAGTTTGCTGATAGAGAACGATGGGGATCTGTCAAGTGTGAAGTTTTAAATGCCGTCAGTGACAAAAACCAACGAGTACCTTTTTGAAAAACTGCCCCTGCCGCCGTAATAGAAGACAAAATGATTTTTTAGGATGGTTCAACTGAATATGAAGCAAAAATCTCGAAGCTATTGACATTAGAATGATGCCCTATTTGAGAAAATTTGACGATGTTTTTCAGATTTCAGAAAAATATTTCTGCGGAATCATTGAAGCAATGTAGAATTGAATCTGAAATTGAAGACGAAAGTTGGTACCATTTCAGATGCCTTTACTTTCCTCTTCCTTATAATCCAAAAAGAGTTCAACACCAAATCTTATAATAGCATGGTTCAAATTCATTTCGCACTTTCAAATATCAGATAAACTTTCAAACAAACAAAAATCAGATAGTACAAATAATACCATATAAATAAATTACTAGGATATTACTATTTATTTCTTGGTACATAATTAAATCACACAAGCTAGCAGCACCTCTAGTCAATGGTGACGGCAAACTGAGCTCAGCACAATGAGGCCAGTACCTAGTACCAAATTTCTGTTAAACGTTGGTGGTTGTTTTCTTGAGCTCCGAGGAACTGCGGGAATCTTGAAAGCACCCAAAACAATTTTCAAATCTTCTCATTCTTACATATGTCGTGTTCTACCATATTACGAAATGATCACTAATTGTTTTTACAAATTGCACTTATCTAATGCATATTATGCATATAACGTCGTTGGTTTTCACCAATATTTCTATAAAATTATTTTCGGAGTGCCAAAATAGGACGCGGCAAAAAGTTGTCAACTCGTCTTGACAACCATTTGAAACTCCTAGGTGATGTCGACAGGGAACTCCCAGTACGTTCGGGTTTGAAAATGACCGGGAACGAGATCTATAATGACGTCACGTTCCCCGTGCTCTCTCCGTTCGATCTGTAGAACTTCAAGCCGAACTCAGCCTATATCTCAATACTCAATAAATTAAAATTCTAAATCTCACTATCCAAGTACCACGAGGGTTAATTCAAAATATTTACAAAACGACCGTCGTTGTCATGGATATCGCTTGAAATCATTGAATTTCTTTTGTTCTTCACATTTAAAATCGAATAAGCTTCAATGTTGTTCAGTGGTTCATTTCTATTGCTTGCCAGCGCCACCTGGCCTATTTACGATTTTTTGCGGACACTTTTTGGCCCAAAAAGCCTCGAAGTTTGTTCTCCTTCTCTCTACCCTCCATAGTCCGTATATACACATTTGGTGACCGAAAGTTACCAGAGCGGTTACTCTGGTGACTGATATTGAACCGAATTGTCAGGAATTCGACATATAAGGACCGCCCACTTACTAACCAGAAGTAACCAAAGTGTATATACCTTAGGCTGTGGTCCGTATATACACTTTGGTTACTTCTGGTTAGTAAGTGGGCGGTCCGTATATGTCGAATTCCTGACAATTTGGTTCAATATCAGTCACCAGAGTAACCGCTCTGGTAACTTGCGGTTACCAAATGTGTATATACGGACCATACGCATAGAGAAAGGTCTTGTCTCTGGTATATACGTACCACAGCCCATGTAATATCTTTGGTTTGAACCCTTCGTATCAGCATTAACACGTGTTTTGCAGTATACAGATGCCGATTTCATTTCTCTAACGTGCAATGTAACCAGGGTCGGCTTTGGGTAAAGGGATGAACTAGAGTCTCTGGATGAACGTGTCTCACAACAAGAAGAATTTGAATTTTCATATGACGGTGAGGGCATTTGTTTCAAAATTTCAGAGCACAAGGGGTATACAGGGTGTTTCACGAATAAACAGACAAATGAAAACCGTGAATAGAGGGCATTGCGCTGAGTCCAAAATCACCCCATATACAGGGTGTCCCAAAACTAGAGAATCAAACGTCACAGTGTCACACCACGATAGAGTAAACTGAAAATTATCGAATGACACCAACATTATTTCGACGAAAATGTACCGTTTCCAAAATAATTAGAATTTTATTAAAATACCTAAAGTTGCCGATTTTCGAACTATTTTTCTTAATAACAGGGCCAGTTTGTGAAAAAAGGTATCGATTTTGAATTATATTGAACTGAGATAATTGTTTTATCTCCCCTAATTGAAATTATTCTAAGTAGTTAATCGATAACCATAACCTAAGTAAAAGTAAATTAAAACAATTGTTTTTTCTACATGATTTTTAATACTCAGAATAAACAGGGGTGATAATATGGGAGAAAAACGCCATCCTTAATATAATCACAAATTGGCCTTGTGATTGAAAAAATAGTTTGAAAATCGGCAAATTTAGGTTAGGTTTTCTCAGAAACGGTACATTTTCGCTCAACTAATGTTGGTGTCATTCGATAGTATTTGATTTACTCTCTACTCTATCGTGGTGTGACGTTTGATTCAATAGTTTTTGGGCACCCTATGTATAGGTTTCTTCGGGGTTTTTTGAAATTTCTCGAATTTCCGTTTGGCAATAACTCCTGAAATTCTCGATCAAGTCGACTGAAAATTTATATTTAGCCTTGAGTTGTTAATTTCATTGAAACAGAGCATTAAAATTCGACAAAAATCAGGACCGGGCTGTCCGGGCTCAGTGAGGCTTTACTCAACTTCAAACTCTTGAAAACACCGTATATGTATATAGTTTTTTAATCCTTATTTCAACTTTTTTGTTATCTGCATTATTATTGTCTCAAAATGAATTGATTTTTGGGTTGCCCCACCTGTTGATCATGTTCTAGAAATAATTGTTTTGGTCAGACGCCTCTATGGAATAGAGCACTTCATGAAAATGTATTTAAAAATTCTTAATTGATTTTTTTTTCAAAGAATATTCTGTTGAATGTGTTCAACAATTATACCATATTCGGTCTTCAAAATAGTCATTCACAATGATAAAATGTTTCAAAATTGATAATACCCAAATATGGATGGAAAAACTACGCTACCTTGAAACTAAGAATTAAAACTTGATCTACAGAATGAATCTATTTTTCTATGGACAACTAGTTGTGTGAATAAAAACACAGAAAGAAATCGCGGGGTGTCAGATCTGGATTTTTATTTTTGTTCATTATCGATAATAAAGCTTATTATCAGTGTAACTATCTGAAAAACCAGATATGCTATAAATATCAAAAACAAATGCAAGACATATATTGAGAATGAAAAAATTCAGTTGAACATTTCCAATTCCATTTTTAGATTTCCACATTTGATTGGCGATCATATTCATCCCATTAATTAATGTGAAGTAAAAGTCAATATGCAGCGCTGTTTTTTCCAGAGGCATTTCACCACCAAAGGCACCAAACAATTATTCATTAAAAATAATCCACAGATGAGGCATACCAAAGTTTCATTGATTTTGAGAAAATCAATGACGAAAAAAACTACAAACAGAGTGTTTTGCATGAGTTTAAATTTGAATATAGCCTCAATGAGTCCGGTCCTGTGTTCGTCAACTTTTAATGTTCTGTTTTATTGAAACTTACAAGTTTAAGCGGATAATGAATTTTCAGCCGAATCCAACTAAAAATTTGGAGTTAGCCAAACTAAAATTCGGGAAATTGGAATAAACTCCTCCGTATATCGGAAACGGAATGATTAAGTCACACATATGAGGTGTTCTTGAACTCAGTTCAATGCCCTCCATTCACGGTTTTCGTTTGTCCGTTTACTTGTGAAACACCCTGTGTACTGAAAAATCGCAAAAGATTCCTCGAGCAATTAAGAAATGCCATTAAATCAAGGAGTTTCTTTTGATCCGCTATGATAAAAAATGTCAATATCCAGTTATTATTATTTGGGGTGATTCATCGAAAATCCCCAATATCTCGAAAACCAATGCACTTTTACCAAACGTGAAATATCTTTATCTGAACCGCCATAGAGTCCTCTACCCGCAGGCTCCATATTATCCATTCATTACGCCACACCCTGTATAATTATTATTATTATATCATTGTATTGAAAATAAACAGACATGAATACGAGCCAGTTATATATTTTGTTTGAAAATGAAGCTCCTCTTGCTTCAAACTTCTTTTAATTATTTTGACTACCATTCACGCAAGATGATTTTTGTTGAAGAATTCAAAATTCTTGTGATTATCCGTTCATTTCTTCTAGATGTACCCATTCCCTACCATTTTTGTTTAAAGGTGAAGTTCCTCTTGCCTTGAAACTTCCTTCATTACTTTTGACTTCCATTGATGCAAGATGATTTTTGTTGACGAATTTAATTTAATTCTTGTAATTATCCGTTAATTCCTTCTAGATGAGGTACCCATTCCCAACCACTGCATCAAATGCATTTCATTTTTCGGGTTGATTTTTTTGAATTCTACAACTGATGTAACGTCTTCAACTTCAGCCGAAGAAGATAAACAACAGTAACTCTCCTCAAGCTACTAATCACTCGTATTTTCCATGTAAATAAATAGATTTGGTATGTCTTCAATCAGTTTGTATAAACGTCAATTATGTTCGTTACATATTTTCCGAAGTGATTTGACATTGTGATGAAATACGTAATTACTGAGGGTCTCGGGTAGAACGAACTACGTAGCACACTAATGTCTAAAAATTTTTAGACATCTTACTTAAAACTCAAAAATGTTTTGACAAGCGTCTTAACCCAACATTTTTGTACCATACAGAGTGAAAGGTAGGTATCCAATTTCCATGGCCAATCCAGTGCTAAAGTGAAAGTGAATGAAGTATAGAAGCTGAAAGTAAAACGTATATCTATCTTCGTTGATTCATTCGGGAAAAACATTTCAATGGACTTCCTAATATCGTGAATATAATGCCCAAAAATTAGATAACTACTTCATACCAGAACAAATTCGGTAAAAATTAGATAACTACTTCATACCAGAACAAATTCGGTAAAATTGTCTTTGGAATTAAGCTCATATGTCACGAAAAATTTCATTGTCATGTATCATTCATTTTGGGACCTATATGGTATTGAACTCCCCTATCGGACGAAGTATCGTAGACATAAGCATATTCATTCAGAATTGTTGATATTCATGAAGAAAAGATAATAATTTCTGTCCAAATTCATTTACACCGAGATCACGAACCTTATCAATCAATTATTAGCGTATGTTTATTAATATTAGTATCGTTCTCGAAATATTTACAGGTTTCAATATGTGTGAATGAATCGGAAGAGCAGATGTATTGTATATATGAGTAGAATTCAAGCTGCCTTACTTTCTGTCCTTCTAAAATCTGGCAACGTTGCGGGAGGTGAGAGCGCACTACTAATAAGAAATATATGCGGAGGTAGTAAAGGTCTGATTCGTTTGAAGAAAAATTTTTCGATAAAAATTTTTTCCCCTTTTTAGGTACCCCTGTTATTTACCTTCCCCTCTACATATATGATCAAAAATTATTTCAATTATATAACTCCTTCACCCGGAGGTCAGGTCGCCCAATGAACTTAACGGAGGTCACAACGAACTACGGGTTCATTTGAAAGAAATAAGTGCTTGGTTGTCGTCAAACAAACTGTGTCTAAACATCGATAAGACAGTCTATACAACATATGGTAATTACTGCAACAGTGTTCCAGATTCTTTGAATATCAGTATAAGTGGGAAACTAATAACAAGGGTGGACTCGGTCAGGTATTTGAGAATAATCTTCGATAGTAACATGAGATGGGAAAAGCATATCGAATATTTGCTAAAAAAACAAGATACTTGGTTTTTATTTTCCACAAACTCGCAAAGATAATGCCTAGTGATGTCCTTCGAATGCTTTATTATGCACTGTTTCATGGTATTATAAGTTATGGAATTGTGGCGTGGGGTGGAGCTTACTCTAACTGAGTCTGAATCTATTGATAAACCATCAAAAAAGAATTTTAAAAATAGTTAATAAGGGTAAAATCGTTCACAACAATCCTTTGACAATGGAACAACTTTTTTCACTGGAGTCACTAAAGTTCCATTATTATGTATTAAAGGCTGAATTTGTAAATTCAAAAAGCATTATTAGGAACAAAAGTATCCAAGTGCCTATAAGATTCAGGACGGTCAGAGGTAAGAGTAGCTTTGTGAAAGCAATCAGTGTCTTTAACATGCTTCCTAATGAACTAAAGATTTTAAGTAGTCGATATTCTAGGAAGATCAAATTGAAGAGATGGGTCTCGTCAAAATTGTGATTAGGATAAAATTCATATTATAATTTTATTTCACTCTCCAACAGGGTACGGTGGATCCTTGACAATCAAAAACTCTCTCGTGCTGAACTGGACAGCATCAAGAATACCTGCTATCTTACCACTGCTGAGGAAGAGAACCCCCATCCGCCAGAGGGGCCCATATGCAGGAATTATAAGAAGTGGTATTTTTTTGGTACAACCGGAAGAAGATATCACGGAAGGATCCTTCATGAGCAACCTGATGATGTACGCTGGACTGGCGGCCGAAAAGAGGCCGAAGATACCGAGATTGAAATACTCCCGGATAACGCGAGACCTGGTGGCTAGGATGAATACAACCATCGCGGGGCATCTAACGAGCGTGAGCACACTTGAGGAGCTGGTTGATGTGATGTATGCGGGAGCCGTAACTGTGGCTGAGGCACTCGGTCAACAAATTGAACATCACCAGGGTTCACCAAGACCACCCACGGACCCCCCTTGGAGGTTGCGCCTGGAAAAAAAAATTACAGCTTTGAGAAGAAAGATTGGGGTGGTTCATACCTACCTGAATTCGGCAACACCAACTGCAAAAGTCGATAAAGCTGCCAGGAATGTAGGTTCTGAGTCTCGCATCAGGCGCAGGGACCCAACCTTCAGGGAAAAATTGGCCGTTGCTTCCGATCATCTGAAACAAAAAATCAAGGCGTTAGGAAACCGCATCAGAACAAGAATAACAACCTCTTCTATAAAAATCAGAGACAGTTCTTCAGATTCATGGAAAACGTAGAGGGAAAGGATGACGAAACACTGGACCCTGAGGCAGCGCGTGACTTCTGGTCTGAAGTCTGGGCGAGGGAGAGTACCCATGATGAAAGTGCCTACTGGATAGAGGAGGCACATCAGAAGATTCCTAGTGTGCTTATGGAGGAGATACGGGTGCAGAAATCGGACATAGTCGAGACACTTAAGTGATCTAGCAACTGGGCTGCTCCGGGCCGGACAAGCTGCATAACTACTGGTGGAAGTACTTCGATAGTGTGCACGACAAGTTGGCGATACTTTTACAGGACGCCCTGGAAAACCCTGCGTCGATACCTGGTTTCCTCACGCTTGGAGTTACATACCTCATCCCTAAGGACGGCGACAGAAAAAAACCCCAAAAACTACCGCCCAATAACTTGCCTCTCATCGCTGTATAAGGTCCTCACTGGAATTATTACCAAATACCTCGGCGAGCATATCAGAGATCATAGCCTGATAACTGAAGAGCAGGCAGGGTGCCGAGACAAAACGAAAGGGTGCAAAGAGCTTCTAATCATCGACCACATTGTCACCAAACAGGCGCGGAAGAAACTCAGGAATATCTCTGTTGCCTGGGTCGACTATAAAAAGGCCTTTGACTCCGTCCCGCACACATGGTTGCTGAAGGTGTTAGAAATGCATGGAGTGGCCGACAAGATTATCTAAATACTGGGGCATCTCATGAAGACCTGGAGGACCTCCCTGTGCGTACGCACGAAAAGAAGCCTTATAGAATCGCCAGTTATAAAGATCAGGGCATTTTTCAGGGTGACACGTTGAGCCCCATGTGGTTTTGTCTGGCACTAAATCCCCTTAGTATTATTCTGAAGAAGACGAAGTACGGATACGTTGTCCACAAGAGCAGACAGGTCGCTATCTCTCACCGCATGTTTATGGACGACCTGAAACTATATGGCGCCAACCCAGAACAACTGAGTAGAATGCTTGAAGTGGTCGCAGCCACTGTACTGTACTGCATGTACTGTGCGCACTTCAACCAAAGAGTATCAATACTCTTTGCTTCAACTCTCTATTTATGGGTGGATAACGTAGCACGTTATCGTAAATTAACGTTGTTTTCTTGCCTTGCGCACACAGTGCCGGTTTATCCAATGGGCGCTTTGGGCGGGCGCCAAGGGGCCCAAAAGGGCCTGGGGCTAACAATAATTTCATTACTTTCGATAGCTGACAATTTTTTAAAATAATAATTTGCATATCCCCACATCCACGCCCTTATAATGCACCCCGTATCTTGATCAATGGAAGAGCGGCTTTCCACTGTTCATGGGGTGATTATTTTTAAGATGTTAAACACACAAATTGAATGCCCCCGAAAAAGGAAAAATGTTGATCGGCCCGTCGCACTAAGGACAGGTCCTGAAGTTGATATTAATTCTGGGGAGAAAGTTTAAATGAAACTCACGAAAAACTTTAACAAATAAATCTATTGGAAAAATAAAATTAGAACTTCTCTACAAACACGTACTCGGTCGAAGACGACCAACACAAAAAAATCTTCAATTTCTTAAACACATGCAAAAGAGCGCAAAACAATAAACCATATTTTTCATAACAAAATCTTGGATTAAAATTCAACTTCCCAACTTAGCGCGTAATAATAATACTCAATAAATGAATAATAGAGGAGCTTTCAAGACTATGGACAAACAAGAATTGGAACTTTCTACCTTTTTCTGCAACTGCTGTTTGTCTGACGCTGCCGATGAAGAACTTTTCGACACCAGACTTTACCCGCACAAATCGGTGAATTCTTCACACTCAACCGAACTTTTCCGTCGCAAACGTTTAACGCTTTAAGTTTCGACCCTATGCAAAATTCCAACACAAACTGACTTCAACGTCTTTAACTCCAATTTACTTACTTCCGTTCAATTTGACTACCTTTTTCCCGATATGCCGTTTCTACTTGAACAAAACCAACGAAAACAAAGGACTGGATTTTTCTTTTTACGCAACTTTTTCAAATTTATGAGCCAACCGAGTCTCCGATTCTATTCCGTGATCTACCTATATTTTTCTCTTACTTCGGGCAAACCTAATTATTCTAAGTCCCTATACTCTTTCTTTACTGACTGACTCTACAAAAGACTTATAATTTCTCTACTATTCTGTACCGACTCGAAGGGGTATATTTTTTCGATATTTTACAGATCACGTCCCCGCAGACAGACTTAAAGGGGTATTCTTTTTTGATCACTTTCCTCGGACCGACTGACTAACTTTTCCGAGGTACTTTTTTTCCCGGTCATTCTCTCCAAAGCTATGGGTGGTACCAAAACGTGCTGAAATCGAAATCATTGGACGATCATTCTTGCTGAGTTGAAAAATCAGCGTTCCCAAGCTCGGTGGTTACAAGAAAATTTCGGCTACTTCGAATTCTGAGAACTGTTTTCCTCTCAGTGTCTCCAGACTAATAAATCTTCCTTAATCTACATGACTGACCGTTTTTGCCCGTTCTAAAGTCCTTATCACCGGATATTGGAATCAATTACATATGCCGGCGATCGCCGGTTGCTCTCCGAAAGGTACATTGTATCAATATCTGCAGATTTTCTGACTGAGTGACACTCAGGCCCGGTACTTTCACGTGCGAATAACTAAATTTATTCGATAAATAAGTCTTATTCTTAGGATAAGTAAAAATGCAGTCTTTTCACTTTCAGATAGTGTTATTCTTATTATTTACTAAATGAATCAGTGTCCTCTGGGCATTTCCCATCTGTCCTTAAATTGGCACGGATTTTACCAGTCCACAAGAAGGGTGACAGCCAGGATATAACAAATTATCGACCTATCTCCATCTTAAGTCAATTGTCCAAGATTTTTGAAAGAATAATATACAATCGCATGTACAATTATTTGACAAAGTACTCCATACTATCTGATCAGCAACACGGCTTCAGACATGGTAGGTCAACCCAAACGGCCAGTTGTGAATTTTTTGAATTTGTCTACAAGAGCCTTGACGGCGGTGAGTACGTGGCAGGTATATTTTTTGATCTGTCGAAGGCGTTCGACACTCTGCAACATCGTTTCATTCTGGATAAGATGTACCAAATGGGATTCAGGGGTGTGTTTCTGGATTGGGTCAGGACTTTTTTATCTGATCGCAGAATTTATGTTCGATTGAATGACGCTACATCTGACGAACACACTAACAGCCTAGGTGTCGCTCAAGGATCTGTTCTGGGCCCACTACTGTTTCTACTGTTCATAAACGATCTGCCTGCATATGTGGTAGCCAATATACTGGTGATGTTCGCTGATGATACCTCTATCGCTATCAAAGCGAAAAGTCTGCAGGAATTGAAGTTGCTATGTGAGACTATAGTACAATGTTTCACTGATTGGTGTTACAAAAATGCACTCATACTCAATCTGACCAAGTCGGTGATAGTCAGGTTTCAGAATCAGGATAAACCATGCGAACCTCTCATCATTGAATACAATCAAGGAGTCTTGGAGGCGAGAGACGACGTGAGACTGCTGGGCCTCTATGTGGACGCTAATCTGAGGTGGTATATTCATACTGATCATGTTTGTGGTAAGCTAAACACTGCTTACTATGCTTTATTACGACTCAGGAGTTGTCTCCCTGTCGAGGAGCTGCTGACTATTTATTACAGCATGGCTTATAGCCATTTAAGTTACAACGTTGTTCTCTGGGGCTCCTCGGTAGGGTCTAATCGGGTGTTTATTTCCCAGAAACGTATCATACGCCTCATTTTCAAACTTCGCCCATGTGATTCATGCCGTCCGATTTTCTACCAATTTCAAATTCTTCCCTTCCCCTGTATATTTATTATCAATAGCCTTGTCTACGTCCATCTGAACGTAAGTAACTTCAAGAAATGCTCTGACTTTCACGAGTATGGAACACGAAACTATGACACTATTGCCTTTCCCCGACATCATACAGCTAAATATGAGTCATCACCAAGCTACATATATGGGTATCAAATTGTATAACCGGTTGCCCAGTAGATTGAAATCCATGAATGGAAGGTCTTTCAAGAGAGAGGTCAAATTGTTATTGCTCAAGAGATGTTACTACAGTATAGACGAGTTCCTCAAGGACTCCATCAGTTGAATCTGTAATTTTTTTTTTTTTTATTGTAGTTCTTTTCTTATGTTTGTTATTTTGTATGACTTGTCCTATACATTTTTATAATGTCCAAAAGGATTAATAAAGTTTATTATTATTATTATTATTATTATTATATTCATTGAATAAATCTGTCATTGACACTCGTCAATAAAATTTTATTTGTCATAGATCGAATGTCGGTACGTCATTATTGGTTGAATTTTTAAGATTCTGGATGTATGGTTATTTTTTGTGTGATTTTCACGGAATATTTGCTTTCTAGTTGGAATTATAACAATTTCTACATTGAGGTCTCTTATTTTACATTAATCAGTGAAGAGTAGTATACCATGTTTTCACAGAATTGTTATTCGTCAAATAATTTCATCTGAAAGCACCGAAATAAGGTATCCTTCAGATAGGAAATTATTCGACAGATACTTATTGACAGTGAATAAAATTTATTCGAAGGTGAAAGTACCGGGCCTGACTCTTTCAACACTTATCGAGCTGGTTATTATTTGAATTCCCGCGACTTGATACCGCCTGATCTCCATTGTACTAAAGAACTTTCTATAGTTCAATGCTGATCTCAAGCGCCTCAAAGTGTCATATGGTCCCACCGTTACCTTGGTTGGGGAGATAGGAGTTACCGGAGACTGATAGCCTTTTCTCATTTCTGTACATTTCATTTGTTTAGACGGAGGTTTTGCCATACCTTATCACGCTGGCAAATTGCAGGTTGATAAGGGGTCGGGGAGAAGGATAGTTTGAGGAAAAAAAATAGGGTTCGGATAGGATACTGTGTTTGGGACAATGGTTCTTCCATAACGTTTTGGGGGATAAAAAACCAAGGCTCAGGGGGGCACCAAATGGCGTGTTGCCAAATTGTGTTTTTGGGTTCTTCGGGATTCTATGAATCCGGAAACCAGTAGGCATTGAATTCTATGAGAACTCTATGAGAACTCATAGAGTTCAATGCCAGTAGGAGAAAAAGGGTGGTAATCTGGGTAATATAAGCCAAAGAATCGAACAGATTAGACCTCTTCTTCGTTGGTAAAATCCTGAGTAGGTACTGGGTAAATATAGAGTTTTTGAGCATAATTATTGTGAAAGCATCAACGTGTATACCGGGTGTCCCAGAGCTTTTAGGCCAGCAAATATCTCAGTTACCTGCGGAAAAAAAAAATTGAAAAAAATACTTGTCGTAGGAGACCATACGCTCTTTCATGCAGCATAGCAAAATCCACCCCCTGACAAACAACCCCCGAGAAACCACCCCTAACTTTTGTTTTTCAAATGGCACCCCCATGTTTGTTGTGCTTCAACTAACAGTTTTTTTCATTTCTCATTCAATGATGTATCATGGTAGCTAGAATGGCATGCAGAATAATGGAAAATAAAAATACAAATGAAATACGAATTTATACGCTCAGCTGTATTGTTACTGCAACATTATACTAAAGAAAATGTTTTATAACATAAATTATAATAAACAAAAAGTTCTAACATTTTATGACTCTTTTTTTTCAACATCCACTTTTTCTTGTCTCTACAATGTGGACTAATTCGATCAGTCCAATTAACAGTACCCACTAACGAATTCAATTTTATCGAGTGACTATCTTTACAACTACATATTATGATATATCATTGATTGAGAATTAAAAAGAGCTGTCAGTTGAAGCCAAACAAACATGGGGGTGCCATTTGAAAAACAAAAGTTAGGGGTGGTTTCTCGGGGGTTGTTTGTCAGGGGGTGGATTTTGCTATGCTGCATGAAAGAGCGTATGGTCTCCTACGACAAGTATTTTTTTCAATTTTTTTTTTCCGCAGGTAACTGAGATATCTGCTGGCCTAAAAGCTCTGGGACACCCGGTATACGATCGTTGTGTGACTGTTTGGAACATTTATATTAATTAAACTTTTCGTAACCCAGTCAGAGTGTTTTAGTTTTTATCGAACTATATAACCTATCCCAATATACTGTATTTAGAGACTCATTTTCAAATTTAACATTGATGACTTTGGTATAAACATTAACTGCGAAAAACTTAACCACCTGCTCTTTGCTGATGACATAGTACTGTTGACGGACTGTCTTGGTGATGCACAAATGATGCTGCATGAGCTGGAACAGGCCTCAAAGAAGGTGGGTCTAAATATTAACACTCGTCACAAGTTCAGATTTGGCTCCCGACAACCCCAGAATATAACAAGTATACTCTTATCATTGAACTAAAGAAAGTTCAAGTTTAGTTCAATGACTCTCATAGACCATATTGGTGAGGTTAGGCGGGAATTTTGTATCGCGATCCATCCGTGGATCTGGTCCCTGAATTCCCTATGCATTTCTTATGGGCGCGTACTTCTCGCCTGTTTTTGGATATTTTAGCGAATTTCTTAAGATTTATTTCTGTTGGAATGTGTTCTATGATCCTTTCTTAACAAGTTGAAAACATAGAGAAAGGTCTCTGGTTGAAAACAAAATTTCGTAATAAAATGGTATATTTTTTTTAAAATATACCATTATAACCATTACAACCACAGATCAATATTTTTTATTGATCTGAGATTACAACCATTATATAATTGGTCGGCAAGATCCATGGAAGTTTGTCGTAGCTTCATTTCGTTTCTAACCTTTGAAGCTGACATCATTCTAACGCGCAAGCGTAGCATGTCATTTTCTTTGTTACGGTCATTGAACTCTAAAAGAACTGGAAGGGCTTCTTAGGTACCGAAATACGACGAAAAGTGTGTCCAACTGAGACGGAAGATGTAGTGCAACCCATCTCTTTCTAATGGTTTGGCAACCAATCGAATAACCGCATCAGATGTCGGACGCAGCAGTCGTCTCACAACGCCCCGGGTTGTTTTTGTTTACATGTTGTTATAAACCAATTGACAGACCGCAGAGAGAGATAGATTGCTCTACATCTTCCTTTTCAGTCTTTCTCAGTTTGGCTGCATCGAGATGCCGTTCCAGTTCTTTTAGTGTTCAGTGGTTACGGTTCATGATTGACGTATAGCAGAAATGATCTACGACATACGGATATATTCCGTATAATAATGTGTTCAATTCTGATTTTAGGACATATAAAAGTATTTTGTGATGTAAAATGTACTTGGAAACAACCTCTCATAATGGCGGCACTCAATTTCGCATGTCTTTATATTAACATTTACTTCTAGCTAGCGATATTCCATCTTAAAGTTGATGCCTATGTAAAAAAATTTGAATATGGATCTCCCGCCCGAGTGATTCGAACCTCACTAATATGGTGTACATTGAACTTTAGTTCAATGATGGTGTATAAGTATCTATGTATGTCACGAAATTCGCTTGGGTAGAGACAACCAATCTTGTGAGTTGTCCAGGAAAATTGGACTGACTTGGGCAGCATTCGGCAAATTAAGCTATATTTTAAGATCAGACATTCCGATCTGCCTGAAGAGTAAAGTCTTCAATCAGTGCATTCTGCCCGTGCTGACATACGGCGCCGAAACTTTGACCTTAACAAGACGCACAGTAAATTAAATTAGAATTGCACAGAGATCTACGGAGAGGGCAATGCGGGCCGTTAGGTAAACGAACGCAAAGGTTAGGGATCGAATGAACCCGAGTAAGTTTCCGAAAACGTCTCTATAGACGTTTTCGGAAACTCTATAGTTCAATGTCTGGGTGGCATATAGACGAAGGTTGTGTTCACAAACTTACTCAGAGCAATCTCTGAGTAAGCTCTGATTACCCGAAGCGTTCACAAACGAAAATACAGAAGTGTTGTCAATAAAGTTAATGGAGGACTTCCCTACATGTTTGCCAACCTAGAAAAGGGTCTAAAAGGTCTACCATCAGGGAATGATTGCTTTCTAACGAAACCTACTTCATTCTTTCCGCAATGATCAAATATATTTATGAAATTCTATCGAGCTTTCTAGAGTTTACTGTTAAAAAGAAAAAAAGATTTTCATAACCTCGATTGCTGATTGGTTGAAATTTATGTTGGTATCACTACTTCTTGTGACAATCGACATATTTCATTGGCAAATGTCATTTTTACTGATATATATAATATTAATATTGTCTGCTGTATAGCTTACAAAATACAAGAAAACAAGAATGCGTTCAAGCAAAGATTGTGCACATAACCAAAACTTTGCCCATAACCTAACAGATTACTTTTACGAGGAGCTAAATGCTCATACCCGTACCGACGTTGCCACGTCTACCTCTCATTCTGAAACTGTCAACTTCGGTACTGAAACTTCAACCAGCTGTCAGATAGACGTCAAAATAAAATTGTGGAGGTTGTGTAGGCAAAAATAACACATAATTTGGAATATTATTTTACTTCTAGTTAAAATACGTACATTGAAATGCATTATTTTTGTTTTTAATTTGATGGTGGTGTTAATCCTAGTGATTCTTTAGCCAACAGTGTTAAATGTGCGTTATTAATGCCAGTAATGGTAATGAAAGTATTCAATATCTTGGGAAAGTCACACAGTATTTTAGCAGGAAGTGAATAATTATGCCATTTTCTCGTTGTGTTGTTGGATGTGGAGGCTGAGGAAACAGTGTTAAGTTTTTTTCCTATTCCGGAAGAAATTTCTATATTTTAGCATAAGAAGCTTCACTTAAATTACTTGACGAGGAGACAACAAAAATGCTATTATTAAGAAAGCTGACTTATACTAGTTTACCTTTTTGGCTCCTGTTTACTTTAGCGCCCACCTTGGATGTTTGTCTTCGATTTTTTCATCAATTTCAATGAATTCGAATGTTGGCATTAAGAGAACTCGATGAGTTAATGATTTCAGTTATTTATACTCATTATATTTATGCTGTTTTTCTTACTAGTTCTATTTTGTATCGATTATATTTTTATACTGTTCCTGGGCAGGAAGACCTGAGTTGTTAGCGCTTGGAAACATTGTTTCAATAAAGTTTATTACTTCTACTATCGTGATTGCAACCCGGTTATTTGTGTTGCATTGGTCATCTATTCAATACAGATTTTCTCATATAACTATTACCACAATTTCACAAAGAATATTAATGAAAAATGTAAATAATAAACGGTCTCTGATAACAAAATAAAAATAAATAAAACATGTGAAATGAGTTGACAGGCTGTCAGAGATAGACAGTTGACAGTTTACAAATGTTCTGTGGCTTAAAAAGTAGACGACAGACGTGGCAACGTCGGTACGGGTATGAGCATTTAGCTCCTCGTTATTTTTCCCTCTTACCTCTCCCACTCGGTGCTTACGAAATTAGTAGTACTAGATGAAGAATCGCCATTTTTTTACCGTTTCAGAAATATATCATACATCCCCGTCATTTTGATCTACTGTTTTGATAAGAAAAAATACATCTTTATGTTATGGCTCAGGAAATATATTTGTTGGAAAAAATCATAGTACGCCACTGGAATGCTATCAAGAAAGTGTCTAAATAATTTTTTTCATTTCAACATCCTAGCTCAAACAGAAACGGAGATAATGACCAGAGGAAATTTATATTTAACCTAGAACTTGAAAATAAAAAAAAAAGAGTGATGCAGTTGATTGCATTATTTATAGCTTTGTTTTGGTTCGCACTTGAGGCGGTTCTGAATCGGTTCAAAGTAGTGGAGCAGCTATGGTGTGGGAAGCTACATGCATGCTATGCGCGAGCTTACGCTGAATAAATAAATATGCGACTGTTTTGAACCGTTCTGGAACCATCCTAAAAGCGAACCAAAACAGGACTAGTTTCTCGAAAAATGACGACCATAATGTGCAATGCATTTCCTCTATCTCGTTGGGTTGAAAAAGTTGTAATTAAGGTATCACCAATTTTGCCCACTGTGTATGTCAAAAACCTTACCTAACGATCTATTGAAATGAAAATCAATATAAATTGGATTTTTATTTATTTTAACAAAAGTTATTCTTGTGCTTTCTTGGGTTGTTTTCCACGTTTGGGTTTTTGCGACCTCAAGACAGCACTGGCTCTGCGTAATGCTACCTTGGTCAAATCGGTCCTGTATTTTTCATTCTTCATCAGACGTTTCAGTTTAAAGAGGGATCTTCTTGGTCCAGATTTGAATGTGGTTTTCATGGTACATTCTTTAGGTTTATTCTGAAAACAAAATAAAATATTAACAAAACCTACAAAGATGGCTCCTAAAATATCATGCTTTTAAACAGCACAAGGAACTCAACCTAATCCTACCATATATAGAGTGTGTCATTGTTGCATGATCATAGGGTATCCCGATGTAGAGCTACTCTAGAAGAGCCCAAAAAACCTATACATGATATAATCAAAGCGACACCAGGGTCGTGTTCGGAATCAACGTCGAACGTTGCCAACGCTCTCTTTAACGGCACTTAACGGTCCGATAACTAATAGAACAACCGTTTCAGACGTCGGACGCACACCGGGCGATGATTCTGTACGCTGCCCAGAGGTTCCTCAGCAATATTTTCAAAATCTGACAACTTTTGAACCACTAAGCATTATCGATTAATACAATTTATGGATCGTATGATGTGCTGCAACAGGTCAATCGATCAATATTTCAGAAATCCAGGATTTTCTGTCAAGCTCAGATTCAACAGCCAGTTGATCCAAAAATTTTGAATTTGACTGAAATATCATTTTTATTTTTCCCGGGCGCTCACATACACTACACTATTCTGCTCAATCCACATTCATATTCTCAAAATATTCCAGTCTTAGGCAAATACACTTAAGATTGTAATGATTTCAAATATCATCAAATAATTGACAGGATTGAATCTGGCTATCTAGGGGGTCATCATGCTGCATTCAACTGTATGGGAACTGGAATGGCTTCGTAGGTAGCAAAATTCGACGAAAAGTGTGTCCGACTGAGAGGGAAGATGTAAGAGCAACCCTTGTCTCTCTAGCGTGTTTTTGTTTACACTATTATAACCTAAATTTAAATGTTATTTCCGTAGATAAATTTTAAATTAATGTCTTTTTGTCAGTATTTTAGTAAAAATCGTGGTGAAAAATTGTTTAGAAGCCATATACTTCCGATTTTCATTCCTAAGAAACTCGAAAAATGTCTATATATCAAGTCAAGTTAGCTGTTGAACAGAATTTCTTGTGCTTTTTCAAAGGTTAAATATAGTTTTTTGGTGAGTGTTTTTTAAGTCTATGTGTTTCCCAGAGTGACAAAAGTGGTTTTTGAAGTAACAAAAAACATTTTGAATAAGAAGAATTTCATAACAACAATGGTCCAGTATTGTGTTGGAAACGGATGCCATAATGCAGGGGACATTAATATAATATAATATTTTTTCTGTGAAGTGTTGGTATCACATAAACCAATCCATCCTGATCGGTTTTACGGAACTGAAAATCCACAAAAGGAGAGAAGCAGTAAATAATTAGGAATTATGCCTCATGTTTTTCATTTTTCGTTTTTCATAGGTTCCCTCTCCGAAAACCTTTTGCTTTACAACTTCGGACCTAAAGCTACAGGAAAGAAAAATTGGTATCCGTAGAAATACGTTTGCAGAAAAAAATTTGCGGTCCCCCACAGGAAACATTTCTTGGCAGTTTGTCAAGGAATTAGAAAAAGTTCAAATGGAGGAAGGCCTAAGGTTGGCTAATTCCCTCTCATCTCAGCATATCAATTATAAAAATAGGATTATGAATGTCAGATTAGCTACTCAAACAATGAGTAATGTGGTAGCGGATGCTATTGAATTTCTTGATAAAAAATGTAAGAACTTACAATTCGAAGATAGTGCCGCTACCGTTGAATTCATTAGAAAAATTGATGGGAGTGTTTGACATTCTTAATTCTAGAAATCCGTTCCAGAGACGGTTTAAAGCTCCAATTAGATCTTCTTCCCTGAGGTATGTTGGGGAAATTTTCAGTGAAACTAGAATATTTAGAATCATTGGAAATTGATGATACCAACATTCTTTTTCACTGTCGAAAGACATTCGCTTTAGGATTTGTTTTGACCATGAAGAGTGCACTAGGGCTAGTGTAGAATGTTTCATCAATCAAAATTGATGAATGATGAACTTCATGGGGATCCTCTACTATTCGTCAGAAAATGACTAAATTAATTTTATTTAATAATTGTTAAGCAAATGTAACATTTTTGTCCCAATTATGTTAAATAAAAATATTTCAGCAATTTTGTTCTTTACTTTTTGATATGGTTCCTTTTATATATTGAACTATTTGGAATATTTAAAATCTCTCGCACTGACACCAGAGACGACTGTCTCTGCTGACACTGCTTTTCATATGATTCCAAAGCTTTCCGCGAAGCTTTTCAGAAGATCATTTCCTATATTCTTGCCTCACGATTATATAATATAGACCATATTAGTGAGCTTAGGCGGGTAATTTGAATCGCGATCCATCCGTGGATCTGGTCCCTGAATTCCCTATGCATTTCTTATGGGACTAAAAATGCCGCGTACTTCTCGCCAGTTTTTTGATATTTTAGCGAATTTCTTAAGATTTATTCCTGTTGGAATGTGTTCTATGATCCTTTCTTAACAAGTTGAAAACAAAATTTCGTAATAAAATGGTATATTTTTTTAATAATGGATCAATATGAAATTGGTCGGCAAGATCCATGGAAGTTTGTCGACTTTTCGTAGCTTCATTTCGTTTCTAACCTCTGAAGCTGACATCATTCTAACGCGCAAGCGTAGCATGTCATTTTCTTTGTTACGGTTCATGATTGACGTATAGCAGAAATGATCTACGACATACGGATATATTCCGTATAATATGTTCAATTTTGATTTTAGGACATATAAAAGTATTTTGTGATGTAAAATGTACTTGGAAACAACCTCTAATAATTGCGGCACCCAATTTTGCATGTCTTTATATTAACATTTACTTCTAACTAGCGATATTCCATCTTAAAGTCGATTCCTATGTAAAAAAATTTGAATATGGATCTCCTGCCTGATTCTAACCTCACTAATATGGTCTATAATTAATATTTATATTCAAATTAATCTCGGAATAGGATTTCGACAGGGTTTTGGCGATCAAAAACATTTCCAGCTTTAGATGAGTGATTGTGTGGAGAACCACTGATGAATGGTACCAGACTCAAGCAACTAAGACACATCATTTATTTATGTATGAAGTAGTTTGTAGATATGCAATGAACTATCAGAAAGGAAAAAAATTTACTCATCTATGAATTTAGAACAAGAGTGTTAAATTTTAAATAACCAAGCTACCTGTTTTTTGGGCCTCTTGTAGACTAAGGTGAATCCTTTTTTGTCAGGTCCATCAACAATACCAACTGTTTTTTTGTGAACTAGGCCATTATACCTGTACGAGCTCAAGTTGGTGAGGTTATTGGGTTCCTGTAGAGAGAATATCAATTAGTAATATTTATTGACAATACCTGAAGAAAAATTTATCAGGAAAGCTTCAGTTTGATTTCTCAGCATAGCCTTCAGCGATCTTGGTGGAAAAAAAATCATCATGAAAAATTAGTTAAAAAGCTACGAATCCTAATGTCACATATGAGCCGTTCAGAGGAAAAGTGGTATAAGTCACAAATTCCGATTTTTGAGTTATACCGATATTTGGGTACCAAAGGTTGTATATTTATCTCTTTATGAGTGGTATGAGTCAAATCGTCGTTTTGATCGAGTTAAACGCATTTAATGTTTTTCCTCTCACTCAAAACAATCAATTGAAACGTAAAACCTTAATTTCCAACATTTCACTTAATTGTAGTTAGATCACTTTTCCTCTAAGCCACTCATATATCGATACATTGTCGCCAAAACATCGTAAGCCTCATCATCGTAATGCCTTGTGAATTACGATGTTTTGGAAAAATGTGTCGATATATTCAAAAGAACCAGTAATGAAATGTAAGAAATACCTACTGTGCTGAAGGGTTTGCTTATGTTCCTTTTTTTCAACAAAAAGGCATTATTATTCCTGATAATACTCCAAACTAGGTGAGACGACATCTTAACTGTAAAAACAATTAAAGTCAATAAAATGAAACGTTAGAATTACACTAACACGTGCTCCTGTTTTTAAGAAGTTGAACATCTTGATTCGTAGGAGTTCTAATGCAAAATTATTTCCATAAGGTGAATACCTCGTCACAGGATTGATTAATGTATTGAAAACAAACCTTACCGAAAGAAATTGTAATATATTAGAAACCTTACCCAAAACTTTCTCAACAAGGTGTTCAGAGAAAAGAGAATGGCGGTGTCGAGTAGTTAGTCACAGAATAATAAATACATAGAGAAAAAGTAGCTGAATTCTTCTTCTTTTTTTTTTCCTTATTATGTGCCCGTCTGGCGCCATCTACACATGGAACAATCTGACTCTTCCAGTTATTCTATCCAGAGATATCTCTGATTCTATTCCAAAGATTATAGGGTTTTATAATATTTGATAATATCCACTTTTTCTTTCTTGTATCGTTGGTTGCGGTATATTAGTGTTCTGTGATTGCGGTTAAATAGCACAACCACCGTCCGTTTCGCTTACATGAATTTTAAAAAGACACAGAACATAAACATCAGAAAAGATAACAAACAACAACGGTGAGTGACTAGACCTCAATCTGTTGACGGTTGTTATGTCGTTTCTAGGGAGGTCGACCTCATGAAACCAGGGCCTTTGATCAAAGACTTAAGAACGAACATTTCATTTCCTAATTTCTCCTAAATCGAGAAGTCTAATTCAGATCAAAGATTATAGAGTTAACCTAAATCCATTATCCTTGATTCAGATCTCGATAGACTCAGGGATGAATATTCAGTCCGCATATTGTGCACCGTCAAGTCATGAGCGAAGTGAGGAAGATGAGGAGAGGAATAGTAGCCATCGGACAGCAGAGGCAAGGCTTCAATTAGAAGTGGCGGCCTAGCCAGTGTTTCAAGGATATGATTTTTGGAAGGACCGGGTTGTTCCTGATCTCTCTGAGCTAGCTTAGAGATAAATTTGATCGCAAACCAGAATCTGCGAAATTTAAGTGGTAACTTCCTAGATTCTGCCATAATGATCGGAATGGGGGTCGATCTCATGTATCCCATATCAACTCGCACTGCACTCGATCCATGAGGGTTTCAGGTCAATTCCCATCATACTAGAAATAGCCATAATCGAGATACGGACGAATTATGGACCTGTACAACAACAAAGGCGCCTCAGGTCTCAGGATGAGAACCTCGCCATGTTCTACAGACCGATTACATGACATTTATTCCCTGGGAAGCTAAAGCACAAATTCGTTCAATAAGCATGATCCGATGTTCCATTCCAGATTTTGATGAATGGTAACTTCCAAATATATTGTATGTTAGACCCACGGAATATCAGCACCACACAGTTTTAGGGCTGTGTTGGAGTTCAATTTCGCTGTCTTGTGATAGCAGAGATGAGCGATTATTTTATTTGGAGAGATCTCTCCAAATAGCAACTTCAACTCGAGTTGAAGGTGCTTAGAGGAGGCCCACCTCTCAATCGAGGATAAAGCCTGAGTCATTGTTTGATAAGCCGTTGAGAAATCGGGCGCCGAGACTACAAGGATGGTATCATCACCGTATTTGAGAACCGTCATACTAGGGATGTTACCAAATGAATGGTAATCTCTAACGAAGAACATTGACCAGTACAGGACTTTCTTGAGCGCCAAGACCAAGACCAAGAATCTTCTTAAAATATAGGTCCAGTAGAAATATCTTTCTATTAACTGACTGTGGCTGTCGATGGGGAATTAGTGCTCAAACATCTGATGAATCTCAAGGAAGCCTCCTCTTCTAATCCTGATGGCCCTTCCCCTTTTACATTGAGAAAGTGCCCATCTGGGCACTGTTACATCTGGGCAAAAATAATCCTAAGACTCAATATGTGGCCACCGTTTTGGCCCCCGTTGACAACCATAATGATCTGAATATCATTGTATCCCATCATCCCATCAACACGTGGCGTCTGTGGCGGCGAGAGCTATGCGGATGACCTATATGATAGAGAAATCTTTTAGGGGGTGCAGCTTGGCGACGTTTGAATACTTTACTGTAGCTACGTGTGTCCTCTGATGGAGTATGCTGGTCCAGTGTGGTGTCCTTTTCTCAGGAGTGATCAACTTGTCCTTGAGTCCATACAGCGTTGAAACACAAGGATTTCTTTAGGGAGGATGAGGCCCGACTATCATGCTCGTTGAGGCTACTAAATCTGCAAACATTTGGGTATCGACGTGATAGAGGTGATCTTATTGTGACTGTGACCTATCGGGATATGCACGAATGCTTTGGTGTGAAGCTCGACCACCTCTACATGAGAAGCAGATTTCTTTTTGTTTTTTGGTGTAGCAGGGGGAAAATCTGCAAACAGACGAACACACCCTCTGCTGAGGGGGAACAGTGTGGGGATTCTCACTCTCTGAGCTCGAGACCCACTAAAAACCCTTAACTGCTTCTTCATAGGTTCCGGGCATTTTGCCTATTAACCAGTTGACTCTTATGGTTTCTGGACTCTCACACGATCATAGTCGTGTTGATAGTTGTATGCTGCCTATAGCTATTATAGGTTAAGCTCTTCTTTGGTTACATTTAAATCCTTAACTGATCTCTCGGTCTTCGGTGGTAGGTTCTTGACCTTCTAGCTTCTTCCGTTGGATCGTAGTCGACTAATCTTCGTAGTTCCTCATTTGGATGTTGTTTGGCTTTGTCGAATATCCTTTCCGCCTTTCTCTTCATAAATTCTGTAACTGGTTCCCATTCCAAGACCTTGTAGATTTGTTTGTTCCTAACAAACCAGAGTATGTCCATTGCCATTCTAAGGAGTTTATTCTCAGTGGCCTGTATTCTCTTGATGTGGGTTTTGGCTGCGAAGCCCCATGCCGCCGATCCATATGTGAGTTGTGGTCGCGCAATAGTTTTAATCATCGTCAACTTGATGTTCTTATTCATATGACTTCTTCTGCCTATGAGTGGATAAAGTTTGCTCATTGCGGCTTTTGTTTTATCAACAGCACATTTGATGTGGTTTTTCCATGTAAGTCCTCTGTCAAGCGTCACTCCTAGGTATGTTGCTTCATTTTTCCATTCAACCTCTTCTCCATCAACTTCAAGGTTTTCTTCCATCCTCAATCTTCTCTTTTGCAGTAATATTGCTTGAGTCTTTCTTCCATTGATTTGGATTTTCCATTTGATGCACCATTTGAGTAATTCATCTATGGCTTCCTGCAGTCTCCGGTGTATGATCTCTGGGCGTCGATGTCTGAACGCTATTCCTGTGTCATCTGCGTACAAGGTGAGCATATTTCTAGCATTCTTCGGGATATCATAAACGTATATTACGTAAAGCAGAGGTCCAAGTACCTATCCTTGAGGCACTCCCGCTTCCAATTGTCTGGTTTGAGAGGTTGCTCCATCTATCTTCACATAAAAGTTTCTATTCCTCACATAGTTCCTTATAATCTTCCATAGCTTGGTCGAATATCCTGCTTTTTTCATCTTGTAGATTAGGCCTTCCTGCCATACTCTATCAAAAGCTCTCTCGATATCCATCAGAACTAATCCTGTGGCCTGTTTGGTCTGCATTCCTTCGGTGACGTATTCTATGAGCCGTAGTAATTGGAGTTCAGTCGAGTGTTCTCGTCGAAATCCAAATTGTTCGGGTGGAATTATCTTCAACATTTCTGTTTCCTCATTCAGCCTTTTGGCGATAACCCTCTCGACGACTTTTCCTAGTGCTGATATTAGGCTGATTGGTCTATAATTTTGAGGAAATTTCCGTTCCTTTCCAGGCTTGTTGAAAACTATCATTTCTGCAGTTTTCCATCTCTTTGGGTAGTATTCGGTCCTCATCACTCCGTTTGTTATATTCGTCAAGGCTGCTATTCCTTTTCTAGGCAATTTCTTCAACATATAATTCGTTATCCTATCTTCTCCCGGTGCTTTCCGGTTTTTCAGTTTCATTATCATCTCTTTGATTTCTGTTGGTGAAGCCGGTTTTGGAATGATTTCGGTTTCCGGTGGTTCCATCATCAGTTCTTCGTTTGCCTCCACTTCTTCTTCTAGATCTTCATTGTCATTATCATTTCGGTAATTTATTCTGGCTTCTCTCTCAATTGAGTCGGCCAGTGCTTCGGCTTTCTCAAGTCTCGTATATACCATTCCGTTTGCTCCATGCAGTGGAGGTATAACTGTCCGTTCTCGTCGTAAGCGTTTTTGCATTTTCCAAGCCGAGTGATCTATTGTATTCAGTTCCCTTAATCTCTGGTGCCATCTGTTATTACGCAGTTCTGTTGAAGCATTTTTCAATATCTGACTATGCTTATTCAGTTTCTTATTGTCTTCTTCTCGTTTTGTTGTTCTGTAGATTTTCCTGAGTCTTCTGTTCTTTTTTATAAGTTCCTTTATATCCCTTGGCGTATCTCCGTGTGAATGTTTCGGAATTGGTTTCCTTATTCTCTTGGTGCTTTCTTCATAGGCTTCCTTTATTTGATTTTCCAATTTTTCAACTGCTTCATCTAATTCATCCCGGGTGTTTATTTGGGGAATTTCCGTGATTTTCTCCTGAAGTAAATTCTTATATTTCTCCCAGTCTGTGCGATCCTTGGTTTGTGTCTCTTCTTCGTTTCTTGGGCCATGTCCCACTATGAATTCTATGGGATTGTGGTCTGAAGTTCCGTCTTCTATTGTATCAATGCTGATTTCTTCAGTGATGTCTTTCATTACGACAATGTCCAGTACATCGGTACTCTTGGTATGTAGGTCAGTATATCAGGTCCTATCACAACTGCATTAAGTTTTTCAGCATAAATCTTCAGTCTTCTCCCGTTGGTAATTTCCACCCTACTGTTCCATTCCTGCGATTTGCAGTTGAGATCACCAATTATGATTTTCGGTTGTCTTCCTTCTAGTAGCATTTTCAGATCCTCTTCCAGCATGTCCTTATCCGGTGATTTATAAGTCGAAATAATCTTCACTTGTCCTCCATTGGTATTCACAATAATCGACAGCTTGACCATTGAATATTTGGTCGAAATGGTGATCCATATTCCTTCTAGCCAGTATAGCAACGCCACCTGTGCTGTTAGGTCTATCATTTCTGTAGATATCGTAATTGGGAAATGCTATCCGAACGTTGGGGTTAAGTCTTGTTTCTTGGAGAGCTATGACATCCGGTCTCTTCTCTTCAATCAGTTCTTCGAATTCTGGTCTGCGGGCATGAGAAGCAGAACACAGCTCCGTAGCCATGCCTTTAAATTGCCGAAAGAGAATTTCAAGACCACGCCAAGGAAAACGTTTCTGTCCAATAGAATTTTTGGACGGAGCAATTTCCGTTAACGCCTTCAAGAACCGACTTGACAGGTTTATTCGGGATCAGAGTTAACTTTGGATGAGTGTGTATGATTTTCATCTTATTTTGTACTTTTGTGTTTATGGGTGAGAAACCATACTCTTATTGTTTATTAATAATAATAATAATAACAGAGCTTATTCCTTTTGATATCTGAGATATCTGGGATAAGTGAATTTTCCTCTGGAGAGGAGTGTGAAAGCCGCAAGGCTAAAGTCATAATAATAACTTCATTACAATTGAATGAGGAGTATATGGACGAAATCAAGAGTGTCATTTGTTGATTTTCCTTTGCGAAGGTCGTTGAATGCTTCATACAATTTCTCTAACCTTACAGCCACCAGGGATTTGAGGGTCTTCAGAAGAAAAGAAGCAACAGTCAGTGCTATCGGTCTGTAACTAAAGTAGATCATTAGGGTCCTTCTTAGGTTTACAGATGGGGATAACTAACACTTCAGTGAGCGATGGACAAACTGAGGGTCGTTCAGACAAAGAGGTTCTCTGGTTTAGAAGATTGTTCAGTAGTTGTTTGGCCTGGAGGGAAGGTATTTCAACATGGTATAAGTGATACCATCCAATCCTGGGGCAGGGTCCTTTTTTGATTTGATTCAGGATGATACTTCATCCAACGTGATTACAGGGAAAGATACGCGTAAAGGTGGATGAATTCTGGATGGTGGTCCCTGAGGGGTTCCGGGCCCGGATGGACACAATATTTCAAGAACTTCCTGGCCACAAGAGGGAACGGAAACCGAAGTAGCCGGGGGTCGAGCACCAAATTTTAATTTTTTTACATCGGGTCCGATGTAAAAATGGTTTGTCGGATTTTGTTCCTCGTTAGCACTTGGATGTTCTTTGCATAGTCATGGTTCTTTGCTCGTAGAAATCGCTCAATGGATGGATCCTTAAAGTAGGCCTTAAACGCTTGCGATCTTTTTCTGACGAGGGCAGAGAGCTCGTCATTCCACCATGATCTTCTATAAGGAGAATGGCGGGGTTGATGCTATCTAGGGATAGATTGTTCAGCCGCCTCCAATACTCGATATCTAAACTCCTGCAGGGAACTGGGGGCCTGTGACTTCATACTGTCAATAAAGTCAAATCAAATGTATATTAGTGTTCTGTGCTGTCAATGACGAATCGCTTGTATTTGGACCAATCCGCTGTGCCTATGCTAAACTTTCTAGTGAAGAAATGGGAACTGTGTGAGGGAATTTGGGAACCCATGCCAATGGAAGTCAAGGTTGGCAGAAGGTCACTTCGACCTTCGACCTGGATCTGGGATAACTTTCCATGAAGAGATGAACCCGATATCATTAGAGCACAAGGTTATGTTAGGAGCGCTTAGGTTCGCGTTCGGAGGCTGCCCTCATTCAATATACAATATGCCATGTGTTTTGTGATGATATCATATGACTAGAGTTCGATAAAAGATAGAAAAAGAATACTAGAGTTCTGTGTATATGTGGGAATTCGTGTTCTGTGGTGTTCTTTAACTTGAGGTTATGTATTTGTGTCAGTGTTCAGTGTTGTGTGTGCGAAAATTTCGAATCAGCTGTGTTTTGAATACTTTCTCATTATTTATTTGGATTTCAATTTTTCAAAATGCCGAAAGATCAGTTCAGAGAAATACATGTTGCTAAGGATATGTGAGTTCCACTTGCAGATATTTTGTAGATATTTAATTGTAATTCCAAGAAAATAAACCGTTTATATTGTATTATTTTTTCATACTTGATGAAACTCCATAATAATTGGTAAAAGTTCAGTTATACTTCCTCTGATTTTGTTGTCAATTTTTTTTAGTTAAGGTTTCGTGTGATCAATTAAGTATACAAGTCAACCTGGACATAGCAGCAAGCAATAAAAATTGTATAACTATTTTTCTGTTCCACCAAAACTCAAAATGAAACATTATCTTCTTTTTTATTTATTTTATGTTTGTGATGCTTTTTGGAAATACATATTATAATTTTTATACAATACCGAATTTCAGAATTCATGCAATTGTTTCAGATCCGCCATCAAGTTTTGTGTCGACAGTCCCTCAGATATGCAAATGCATGCTCGCCTCCAAATTTTTCAAACAAATATGTACGATCAAGGACCACGAACTCCAGTTCCCTATGGAGTCTTAGATAGAAGACTGGTGAGTTAATCTATTTTATTATTTAATCTATCATTAATAATTCATAATAATGATACACTGTTTGAAAATTGAGGTGAATAATTTGAATACATGTAATAATGTATAAGTGGAAATAAAAACACAATTTTGCATATTTACTGATGTATTAAGTTAGATGTCAACAAAGGCTCAACCTGACTCAAATGAAAACAGTTATAGTTTCTTGGGCGTGTTGGTGGGATCTACCAGACCTGCCACCGCGACTAAAGCAGTTGCAGTCATTTGTGGCACGAAAACAAGCTCAGAGAGCTAAGCTTCTCCCTCCAGTCCCATCAGCGTAAAGAAATGAATTATGTCAGATGGGGAGTGAATCATGAGTTCAACTGATCCAGCTTGAGTATCCTAAAGATTCCAAGTCTGATTCTATCTGCCATCGGGCAATCACAGAGGATATGCTCAATGGTTTTGTCCTCCACCTGGCAAAGCCTGAAGAGTGTTTCATTGACAATGTTGAGTTTGTGTTAGTAAGCTTTGATTCTGCAATTTCCTGTGAAGGCAGTCATTATAGATTGGTTCTTAAAAAGCCCAGCCTATGTTGGTGTGTTTACTGGGAAGCACAGAGATGTCCCTGTGCCATACCGAAAGCACTGTGCTAATACTCTGGGACCCTCTGTTCATTCAAATATTCCCTTTGTCTAAAATTGTTATGTTATTCATTGCAATTTCTGCCATTGTGATAGCCTATTTTCTGGTATATCTATAAAACACAGATAACAGAATCTATGAAATTCAGTTCTGGATAAGCTGTCAAGTTTATTCCTGTCAAAAAATGTGATGGGGTCAACGCATTCAAGTTTGTCAATAAAAAGAATGATTTGTCTAAACCCTTTGGCGTCTACCATTATCATATATGATTAAATGATTTGAGCCTTTTTTTGGTAGTAACAATTTATTTATACTGCTATTAATCTCTGCTCGACTAGTTTCGGTGATTGTAAATCACCATTTTCAAGAGCCAGTAACAAGACAGGATGCAGCAGTCGAGCTACAATTCCCCATTTAGGCCGAACAATCGACCAAAACACATTCCAAGAAAACAAAAATTATTGTTTTCTATATGCCCGATTGAAATATAAATCATTGTTTCTAATTGACTGGGCATAGGCGCATGATTTTCGCTACTTCTTTCACTGCTTAATAATTTCAAAGCACCAGTGCAGCGTATCGTTGAATTCGGTACCGAATATCAGTCCCGAATTTAATGACGTCACTCGGAGTTGGACACGAGTCCCGAGTCAGGACTCTAGTCACAGCCTAAAAAGAAAGGTTAGGAACATAATTAAGAATTGCCTCAACTTTAGTCAATAGAAGTCCTTAAAAAAAAGAATTATTACACGCAATTTTTTTCAAATATAATTTTCATTTTTTATACAAGACTCCCATAAAACAACAACATTAGGAGCACAAATAGAATCCACAATTCTCATATTTGATTATGAAACCCATAGCTCTTGTTAACTTAATGAAGGTTGATAATCAGTAAAAATTTTAACGAAATTTTTATCAATTGCAATGGTATTTGATATATTGTTTGTTTCAGGTATTTCAAAATCAATAATATCATTTTCTATCACCCGCTTTTTATTTTTATGTGAAAACAACTAATGACAATTGACAAAACATATTAATTATATCATATTATCCTGATTCTCCGTAGGTAGGTACCGAAGTACCTCAGAAGCTTTGTGAGCTTGTACTAGTTCAGAGAACCAGTTGTGTTCTGTGTAGGCTTTGTTACTATGTCCTTACGCCACCTTAGGCACAGCACTATTAATTTAAACCCAACAGTGAATGGTGGCCCGTACCTGTATCGACTAGAAAATTTCAACTCTAGCCCGGAATAGAACTCAGTACCTTGCGGTTGCGATATACTGAGCCGACGCTTTAACATCCAAGGCACGGATTGATATTTCTTTTAGAGTAAAGCTGCGTTTACATTAGCGAAATTTCCCTCGCGAAATATTTGCGCGAGGAAATTTCGCCTAGTGTAGACGCCTCCCTCACCGCGAGGAATTGCGGGGCGAGGGCCCTCGCTGCGAGCCACAGGTCTGTCGGTTTTTGTCCGCGCATCGAAGGGTTTCGCTCATCGAATTTCGCATAGTGTAAACGTGGTACACAATCTCCGTACTGACTGCGAAACAAAAACTGAAGGCGGCTCGCTCCACTCGCGAAAGATTTTGCTCTTAATTGCGCTTTGTTTTGGGAACTGCGAAATTTCACTCGATGCGAATAATTGATGCCCGAGTGATTTTCGCGAGGAAATTTCGCTAATGTAAACGCAGCTTAAGACATCTTGACACTCCGGTTAAGGTTGTAGAACTACTTTTGAATTTTGGATTTTTTTTCGGCCATAATTCTACTCTAAAGCCCGTTTGCAACAGCCTAGAATTCTCTAGAAAATTTACTCTAGATTTCATGCGCCGTGAATTCTTTACCGTTACATACGCAATTTCGGTAGAATTCTCTGTTCAGTTGCATACAAAATAATCTTTGCCGTTTTCTTAACAAAATTTGGTAGAGAATTCTCCAGAGAATTCTGGCTCTTACAAACGGGCTTAATATCAGGCAAATATATTACCCCAATTACAATTTTTTTGTTCCCCAATTTTTAGAGAAATTGGGGTTCTGCTAGCTTAACGTTAAGCTAGCCGAACCCGAAAGCTAATCGAACATTTAGCAAAAATCTGACATCAACATTTTCGGCCCATTCTCTCATTCGAACTCAGCGCGGATTTCCCTTGAATGCGTTGAAAAAAAAATGAGTTCTGCTAGCTTTACCATTAATCTAGCAGAACCATACCGCTAATATTATATTTATCCAGAATCTGATCATACCATACTTTCCGGCTAATTTTAGGCTAATTTATTACCTTAGTATAAATACGGGCTAACTTAAAGCTAATTTATTACCCCAGTAAAATTTTTTTAGTTTCAATTGTGAGAGAAATTGCGAGATCTTCAACCTCGAAGTTTTGCCAGCAAGACCAAATCGATAACCAATGGTTTTTCAAAAATCTGATTACATAACAGTTTCGGGCCCATTTTAGGCTCTCATTCGAACCCAGTGCGGATTTCCCTTGAATACGTTTTTTTTTAATGGGTTCCGCTAGCTTTACCGTTAAGCTAGAAGAACCAAACCGCTATTACTATATTTATCCAGAATCTGATCACACTATACTTTCAGGCTATTTTATTACCCCAGTAAAAAATTTATGCTCTCTACTTATTGGAGGAATCGGAGGTTCCACTAAGCCAACTATTGATTTATTGGACGAAACCGATAATCGATTGTTTATCCAGAATCTGATTTTATCATATTCTCAGACCGACTTTGGTCTCATTTATTACCCCAGTAATATTCTTTTTGCTCTCCGATTATTTATTGGAGTAATCGTGGGTAATCATCCTTTAGAATGTGTATTAAAGCTCATGGTAGCCACTTCAAACATCTTTTGTAATACTAAAATAAACAAACGATTTTATAAAATTGTTATTTTGTATCGTTTTCTTTCATTATTAAACCCCACAGGTGTGAAATCAATATTTTTGAGTTTATTTAAGTAATGAAGTAATTTTCAGCTTTTTTTGTAACTTAGAAAAAGGTCTTGATTCAAGGTAATTGGAATTCATTTTTAGCTTTTTTTCTTAATCACAAAAAATCACTTCATTACGTGAAATTCACTTAAAAATATTAATTTCATAGGTATAGGGCTTAAAAATGAAAGAAAACGAGAGAAAATAATTTAAAAATATCGTTTCACCGAATTAAGTTTTACAGAAGGGGTTCAAAGTGTGGATCAAGAGCTCTACTAGGTGCTCTATACCTTCTAATGAATGATTTTATTCAATCTGCTTGCATGTATTATTTCAGTTGCTGAAAATAATTTAAAAAAACTGGAAATATAGTGAGTTATAACATTTCAAAATCTCAGTGAAACGGGCAATATTTTTCTTGCTTTGGCACTCAGGTCCCCATATTATTTTATATATATATTTTTGAAAACGTTACCACCCTCTATCTCAAAAGGTTAGACATTTAGGACATACGTTCATATAAAGTTTTTTTCTTAGAATTGGCCCAAAAATCACCCCCATAAATATTGACATTCAATTAGGAAACACCCTGTATATTGCAAAAGTCGCAGGAAACACTTAGTTATCGTTAGACGATCTAAACTTGGCCCGGTACACAACCCTGATGAATGGAACCTGGGTGTGGGGAATTTGGGGAGTATATATAAGATATACCTTTGTGAATATGTATTACGGCCAATAAGGATCTCGACATATCGCTAATGAAATAAGTAGCCCATCTATATAAAAATAGATGATCCCAGCCCGTGCGTTGTTGCTGAAATATTTCAGTTCAATATTGAGTTTGAATGTATTATTTTTGCAGCTGCTCGTAATTCAGTCAGATATACACGACCTACAATGTGACCGTTCGAAACGATGATGGTATGAGCCATCAGTTGTTTTTCGTTTTCCATCGGAGGAAATTTCACCCAACGGATTTCTGTTTCGTAAATATGGTATAATGAAAGAAAACGAGACAAAATAACAATTTTAAAATATCGTTTCATTCTATAAAGTTTACAAATGATGTTTAAATTGGCCACCATGAGTTCTAAAACATACTCTATAGTCTACAGTCTACACCTTCTAAAACCGTGTGCACCGAATTATTTAAGGCGAGATTAACGTTAATACTGGATTACTTCTCTGATTTCTATAGCAGTTACCATAGCAATCACCGAATTAACGTTAATCCTGTCTTAAATAAGTCGGTGCAATCGGGTTCTAATGAATCATTGCTTTATTGCATATCAACAATTTTGAGATAAGTATCGTAACATTTAATAAAATTTCACTAAAGGTGCTCTAAGTCGCCACCATGAGATTCAGTACATACCTTCTTATGGATGATTGCTTTATTTTGCTTGCATTTCTCATTTTAGCTGCTAAAAATTTTAGAGACGAGGTTAACATTAAACTAGACTTCAACTAATTGCAATAGGAATTTATTTTGCTGAAAATATGGAGAGTTATACCATTTCGGAGTCGCAATGAAAAGGGCTTGTTTTTCCTTGCATTGGCACTCGGGTAACCATATTATTTTTTACACTACGCTAGGTTGAACTTAAAAAAAAATAAGCGAAAAGGAAAATTTGAGTTATATATTTTTTCATGAAAATGAAAATGGGGCGCATGACATTAATTACGGCATGTTTATGAGTTTTAGCAGAGGTTAGCGTAAACGGAGTATTATACAATTTGGTGTATGATCCCTAAACTCTTCAAAAAAGATTCGGAAACTGCATGTATAGTATAGCCCAAAAAACCTGCAATTTTTAAATGAGACAATGATTAACCATATAGCTTTGTGATCAATTGATTGAATTGTCACGATTCTCATGCTATCTTTTTGTTTCAGGGGAGCTTATCCAATGCAGAACGATGTGAAACCTGTGGTGAGACATTAACAGAATGTTCAGGTCATTATGGGTACATTGATTTGGAGCTTCCAGTTTTTCATGTTGGTTATTTCAATCATATTCTGAATATACTAAGATGTATATGTAAAAGTTGTGCTTGTGTCCTTCTCGACAGTAGTCTCAAAAATATTTTCCGAAAAAGGTTTGTATTTTACATTCAAATATGTCTGCTTTTTTATTGAACATACAATTGCATCGAAAGAAATCATTGATAATTATTCATGACATCGTGTTGCATTTTCTTAATTATGTTAATCGACAGTACTTCAGACAAAGAACGTACGTGGGTTATAAGTTATGACCAATTGAATAAAAGAGGTAAATCAATTAATCACCCTGTATCTTCCTAAAAATGAACGATAGATCTATAAAATTTGGGTTATTTAGAAGCACCTTGGTATCCTCTATCTACCCTGAAGATTATCCAATTACTCTAATTTATTTAAACACTAGCTGACCCGGCAAACGTTGTTTTGCCATATAAATAATTTCCTAAAAAAATTTAGGGGTGGACTACCCCTAACATTTAGGGGGATGAAAAATAGATGTTGGCCGATTCTCATAGATACCGGATAAGCACAAAAAATTTCATCAAAATCGGTCAAGCCGTTTCGGAGGAGTATGGCAACGAAAACTGTGACACGAGAATTTTATATATTAGATTCACTAACTCACTTTCACCACTTTGCACTTTGTAACTTTTCGGGAGTTATCTGTTCACTCCGCCCTCTATTTAGAACACTAACTGCCCTAAAGCCCACCGTTCAAATCTTATATATCGATACGCCCAGGTTCGAAATCATTCCAGACTAGCCGTTTGGATCTTTCGTGATATTCGCATATGTTAAAGTAAAAAAGTGACTGTAGAATGTAATAATCATTTTCTAGGAGGAGTTGAAACAAGCGAGTAATTCAACGTTATTGAAAATGGCAATTTCTCCATAACTCAAAATATAGAAATGATTGGCCGGTTCTGTTTGTAGGTTTAGAAAAGTTGGACAAAAAGATCTTCAGAATGTGTCATCCATTTTTTTTCTAGCTGCTATAGTTCTTGAGATCCCCTCGGTAGACAACGAATTTTGCAAATTGATATTGTTCGGACTAGAGATATGTATAGTCCATTAAAGAATGATTTACATCCCAGTAGGCATTGGAAGTCCAGATGCAGCTTAATATCTGGCCATAAAACATCAATAATTTCAATAGGTTCAATCACAGAACTAGAATTCATAAATACAACCTAGAAAAGTATTTGGAAAAAACAATTCAAATTCATAGCATATTAATTAGCATTCAAAATTGATACAATTTGCAATTTGATCGATTAAATTAAGAACATGAACAGCAGTACAAAATTTAATTTTTTTTCGGTCAATGCATAGATCACATTTAAAAGATCTATAGATTGTTTATTCACAATACCAATCTGAATTCCACAACACAAAATCCGAACTTATGGGCTATTACCCACTTAAATTCTATTTTCCATAGCCACCCGAGATGTCAATATCTAGTATACCAATATTGATAACACGCGTTCTATGCTATGGGACTATGGGAAAAAGTGAAGCCAAATTGTTGGCAGGAATTCACTAAAGGCGGAAACACATTATTAAAACGCGACGCGACCTGATGAAACGTGATGCGTGTTGAGTCGAATCAAATGTATTGTTTTCCATAGACCAGAATCATACTATGAACACCCGACGCGACGCCACGCGCGTACAATTTACGCGTCAGCTCGCGTTGCGTGTTAATAATGTGTTTTCGCCTGTACACGCATGCGCGAATTAGAAATTGAAAAATGACAATCAAGATATTGGTTAGTTTGTTTCAGAGACAAGAGTTTGTCTCTGGCTTGTTTTCATCTTTGACGTTGGATGATTGAATTAATTCGAATGATAGATTATTTCAAATTCTCAAGTAAAAATTTTAAGCAGCATTTCATATAGGGCGAACCTTCACGAGTGCCTTCGGAATATTAAATTAATCGAGAATGTACCCGTTGCTTTTCAATATCCAGATAAATCAGAACGAAAAGAGATCAAACCAAATATGTGCATAAAAACTGTTTACCTAATATTATGATTTGTGAAATCGTAAGTGCCGAATTAGAAATGGTATTGTCCATACTTAGTAAACTCAAGGGTGAAATAAAAATCAAGTTCGTTTTATAAGTACATGATGATGATAATGATATATATACATACATACATACATACATACAGAAATGTCGGCGAATAAAGAAGTCGATGCGAATCTCTCTCTGCAAGTTATCCCCCAATGTGGATATTGCAGGAAATCTATCGCGAAAAGTAGTGCGAAGT